>NC_084811.1:11350587-11650587 GCF_963583255.1 Pyrus communis | reverse complement strand
TGGTTTTGGTTGGTGAATCGACAAACTGGTCACATGTTTGTCCACACACATTGCTCTTAAACCTCCTAGCTGATTAAGGGCTCACCACCTTACTTATCCCTTAAAGTCCAGGAGACTGGATAATGCCGGAGAGTTTACATCAATGGTTTTCGATAAAGTATTGCATGTGTTTTGCGTTTATAAATGAACATCGAATTCCCATGTTCATCCCAAATAGTCTCGCCTAGTGATCATAAAGCGCAATTTAAATGATCGCTTGAATTTTGGTAAACGTACCAAGTTTTCGATTTTTGCCTAGGGATATGCAATCTTGTACGCAGCTATGTTGGTCCGCCTTAAGACTAATTGCCACCCAACCTATATGACATTACAGTTGGTTACTGGGTAGGAACCTGATGTTTTTTGTATTTATGCATTTGGGTGTGCATTCTATATGCCAAGTTGTGCCACTGCACCATACCAATATAGGTCCTCAACGAATGATGTGAATATTTTTCGACTATGATTCTCCTTCACACTAACTCTCTTAGAGCCCTTGCATACGATTTATTTACTGCTTATTTGCAGGTTGTCACTTTAATGAGACAGTCTCTATTAAAGAGAGAAAAGGAAGCCAACGTTCCTGTAGAACGGCCCGAAGTTGCTTGGACGTTGCCCGCTATGTCTCATCTCGATCCTCGTACCGCACAAGTATGATAATCAAGTACGATAAATTCTACCTTTCAAAATGTTACTCCAAACGTATTCCTATGATCTAGCTAAAGTGACGAGATGATATACTAACTGCAAACATGCTTGCAAGGATAGACGTACTTAACGGACGTCAAGTCAACATCCCTGGAGGGTGTGCCGCCCATGTTTGACGATTTGGACACCCTTATTGAACGGTCTGGTACATCAGCGAATAACCAATCAATCTATCTTGGTCTGAAGCACAACAGATCACAGGTTCATCGGATTCAATTCCCTAGAAGAGGAAAGCACGGCACAACAATAAATCCATACTTGATCGTCGTCTCAAATCATTTCCATCTCATGAGTTTAATCCGGATTACTCCCAAGACTTGAAGTTCTTGGTCCAGTATACTAGTTTGGATGAGCTAAATGGAATTGAAATGAGATTACCATCGATGATGTTTTCACTTATATGGAAGCTACCGACATAAATGAAAAACGACTATATCGAACTTTGTTCCGTTGATTAAGTGACAACGTAGAACTGATTGGACAACTAAAGTTACAATCCAAGTCAAATTCCTTACCAAAGTGTGTTTGGACCTGTCGTTCCTACACTGCCCAAGGTAACCCTGTTGTGTTACAAGTGGGAAAGGAAGGGTTATGAGATGAATGAAATAACACGATATGATGCACGCTTTATGGCGCAAAGTTTCTCTTAAACATCCTGTGATTGATAACAGCATTATGAAATGTGGTTAGTGTTTTCTCCATGGGGATATAGATACGAAGATTTACATGAAAGTTCCCAAAGAATTACATGGACTGGTTCAAATAGTTCCAAACCACGGAACACCGTCTTAACTTGTTTGAGGCGTTCACTTACAATCTGACAAATGTGGTATACCCGTATAAGTGATTATTTGATCAATCAAGGATATGAATTATGCCCTTGCGTGTTAAACTATGAAGTCTTATTCCGAATTGCTAGAGTTACAGTTTATGTCGTTAACACAAATCTCACTAAGACTCCGAAAAAACTTGAGAAAACTGCCTCGCACTTGAAGATGGAATTTGAGATGAAGGATCTTGGGAAACTCATTTATGCCTTGACCCGACGTTGAAGCATTGCTCTGACGGTATTTTGTTCTACCAGTTGAACTACACCCTGAAGGTGTCACCTTTTGAGTATACCTTTGATCATCCATACATTATATGCAAATGAAACACTTGAAGAGGTTATGGAATCCAAAATTCCATATCTAAAATTCAACTTTGCGCTTCATTGGACTTAGCTCATTCTATTAAGACAGAACATCTCATTCCCTGTTGATCTTGATAAAGATGCAACACCACGCCTACATGCAACCACTAAATTGGTATTAAATACATACCCTGAAGGTACTACGAATTTGGGCAAATGAAGTCTCGACGCATCTCGAGTAGATCCGACCCCCTGATCCTCAAAATGATGTTTACCTTGTTTGTTATGCTGACGCAGGTTACTTATCAAACTCGCACAAGGCAAAATCCCCAAATGGTTATGTCTTTACTGTTAGGGATATCGTAATATCTTAGAGGTCCACGATATGACCTTAGTTGCGAAACTTTCGAATCGTTCCAAGACTCACCTTACTTCACTACACCATAAGTGAGACATGGTTAGGAGTTCTTGTTGAGCATATTTGAAGTATTTGCTGTTTTCATCCATCGTTAAGTCCCAACGACAATTCATGAAGACTATGCGGCATGTATCCACCCAACTAAGCCATGATACAAGTCAACGCCAAGACATATTGTGTCTACATCTACATCAGCAAAGCATCAGGAGATTGAAGTCATGCTAGCCGATCCCAGACAACCTTGCCGACCTCTACACGACGTCACTACAGAAGTCAACCTTCCAGAAGCTTGTCCGAGGAATTGGTATGCCTAACTAATCATATGCAATGCTTGTAGTTCTCATTTGGAAGTTATGTCAAAATCAGGGGGAGTATCCAGAAGTATACTCACTTGATCTTAATGTACTCTTTTTCCCTACGATTAGGAGCATTTTTCCCACTGGGTTTTTGCTACCTAACTAGGTTTTAATGAGGCACCCATCCTGGGCTGACTATACCTTTGTGAGCTATTCTACTTGCGTCCAAAAGACGTATAGTTTTGACTTAATGCAACTTCTCACTTTTCTCCTTAATCTATGGGTTTTATCCCACCTTGGGTTTTACCATAACGAGGTTTTGTGAGTTTTATTTTTTTATGCATTCTTCCGTTGATCTGAGACTCGCATTCACTCATTGTGCCGATGACTTCATCAACTGTACTGAAGACCTAATGCGCCATTTACTTGAGTATTTACACACTAAAGGGGAGTGTTGCAGTCCTATTAGATTAGGAATGTGATTGTGTAAATCCTAGTAGATCTAGGAATATCTCTTATATTCCTATTAGGAGTTGATTACCTATTAAGATTTGTAATCCTAAAAGGGTAAGGAATTAACCTTCCCTATTGCTATAAATAAAGGCACACTGGGGTGGAATAGAATACACCACAATTACACATCTTTTTTTTCCCTCTCTATGCCCCGCACGCTTTCTCTCTTTCTGGCCTCCATAATTGTTCAGTAAATTATGCCTACAACAAGGAGCATATTTATGCAACTTTGTTATCTTATTTCTTTGCATTTACTTAGTTAATTTCCATTTATTTTGGTAATTTAAGATATTTTTGTATTATTGTAGGTCTAATTGGTAAAGATGATAATAAATAGCTAAATGGAGCAATTTTGAGCAGTTTTGGACTTGGATTGGATAGCAAGCGTGGATAGCATATAGGCTGGACATTTTTGGTGTTTAAATGGTGTTAGACATGTGCTAAACTCTGGAGAAATTAAAGTTGAGGCTTGGAAGACTAGGAATTACACAAGAAAGAGGAATCCTAGTTAGAGAGGAACATTATCTTATCCTATCTTATCTTATCTTATCTTATCTTAACTTATCCAACCTTATCTTATCTTATCTCCAGCTGCAAGGAGGAATCCTATTCACATTCCAACATTCTCTACCTAATTCTTAGAGTCCTAAATAGTTCAAAATGCCAAAACCCATTCCTCATTGGATTCAGTCGTTCCCTTCCTTATATATATGAAATTCATGCACATTTTAGGGTGTGTCATGCCTACCATTCATCCATTGATGTTGTTGGAATTTTCAGAGTTCTTTCTATCTTTGTTTTAAGTTTCAATGTTTATTTTAGATTGTTTTTCAATTATGAACATGTGTAACTAAATTTCTTTTTAGTTAGAGGTGAATTTGAAGCCATGACCATATGTTTTATATAAATTGATTACATCCAGTTATTATTTCATAAAACATAAATGCGATTCACTTATCTGCTTTATAGAGACCTTATTCATGTATGTTTATTAAGCATGCATATTTAGTTTGCATGCAGGGATTTGATGCTAGAATATAAGGAAATTTCACCTAATCATTATGAACTTATATTTGTAAGTAGTAAAAGTCACTAGTTATGATTGAGTTAAGTAAATTCTTGGCAGGAGTATCATACTTTTCATAGTTACGAATACTTTGTCAATGCTTATGATTTTCACAAAACTTAATGATCTTTTAGATGTATCTCTATCATGCTTTTCATAGTTAGGGAACTTGAGAAGAATAATTTGGTTACGTCGTTGAGTCCAATTCAATGAACTTAGGAAAATCTGAAAGTTAATTAGTGATGTTCACAGTTAATTTTGGGCATTGTCATTCATGGTTTATAGGAAGAATAACTGGAAATCGATTTGTATCCATATGTTTCATGTGTGGAGAAGAATCCTTTAGCTATCCTTTCATCCATATTTCATTCACAACTTAATTTACTTGCTGCCCTTTACTTTTGTTTTCTTTAAATTCGTCCAAAATCCCCCTAGCCATTGTTTTGATGTCAGTTTAACTTAGTTTTCAGTTTTATAAGTTTAATTTGTGTTGATTAGCATCCCTTCTAATCCCGGAATAGAACGATCCCTACTTACTCGTACTACGATTGCATAATTTATAAGGTTTCATTTGTGGGTTAGTTTCTACCACATCATAAATTAAATTTTTAGCTTCTTAAGTGACGAGCAAGAACTATTCGTTTGGCAAATATTATTTGCACGACGATTAATTTTTGTTTCATCGCATAAGAAGCTGAAAATTTTGACTTTCTGGCGGGCACGAAAATTTGAATTTTTTGTGCGACAAATATCTTTTGTTCGTCGCACAAGAACTTCGGGATTAAACTGAAATCGCAAACACATTCCCCTCACCTCTTCCTCTCTGTAAACTTTCTCCCTCTGACAGCCATCTCCCTTAGCTCTCCCTCACACTCTCTCTTCCTCCTCTGACGGCCCTCTATCTTCCTCCTCTGACAGCCCTCTATCTTCCTCCAATGACAGCCCTCTCTCTCTGAGGTAATTTTCAATTTACTTAACTCTAGTAAATTTAGGAATTAGGGTTCTAATGTCCTTCAATTTTTATAATCAATTCAATTTTTATAATTAATTGATTTCTGGTTGCTCGAAATCTAATGCTTTGAATATGGGTTCTAATCTACTTTGATAATTGCTTTGATTTTTATAATTGATGTTTATACACATAATTTGTCTACTGCAAATTCATGGTAAGACGGAGATGGTAGTATTACAAAGTCAGTGCCATTTATAACATCTGCTTGTTAAAGAGCTACACTTTGTTGTTTGGAAATTTAAATTAATAGGTTGTGGTTGTTGAAGAGATATGCTCTGTTACTATCGAAAGAGGGTGTGACAATTTTATGGATTGAATACCTGGAACAATTTAATTAGTTATCAACGGCATGCTTTAGTAAGGCCTAGCCAACCACATATATATGAACACACAGTCGAGGGAAAATTAGGGAACATCTCTGGAATCTGGTGCAGTATAGAGTTAGAGTGAGTTGATTGTATAGAAGGGTGACAAAAGCTCTTATCATGTGAATATTAACTAGAAAGCAACATGATGAATACTTGATTGCTTTTCTAGTCATCTTAAAAATGTCAACATTAGCAGTTTGTCTGAAAAGGGTTTCCTTTGAGTTGTTCGAGTTCAATTCAGCAAACATATTTAACTGCAATTTGGTCATGTCAACATTAGCAGTTGGTTTGAGAAGGGTACTAATTTTTCTTTGATTGCAATCTATTGTTGAGTTGTTTTTTAGCAAAACAGTTGAATCTATTTAACTACACTTTTATTTTCCACCTTGGTTCATCTTGAATTATGTACATTTAATGGGTTTATTTCAGTTTTCTTTTAAATTTTATCTTCTCAACAGTAGTTTGGGATAGAATCATTTTTGTGTCTGTCAAGTAGAGTGGAGATTGGGTGAAGATAACATCAGTAACATTGTTATATTTGAGCTACAGTTCAACTTGCTTGTTTTTAGGTGGACATTGGGTGATGTTTGTTGTACAGTTCAATGATCTTTTATGGTTCAAGCACTATCTAACTTACAAAAGGATTTTGAAATTGTAAATAAGTATAAGTTATGTTAAAATTCTTGATGTTGGCTTTTGGGAATGTAAATGTTGATTGGAAGAGTTAAAGTTTGAGCCTGTCACTAATTGTGAAATTAATATTGTAGATGCTACTACTATTAAGCATGGTCAAAGCTCTTCCATGGTTATGATTTTTTTCACTAGTGATTAAGTCGTTCTGTTCATTTGTGTATAACTTGTACAAACAAGTGTGGAGTCCCACTACGTTATGCACTATAATTATAGAGGGCTGCTTTAGTGTTTAGGTATATTGGGGTAAAGATAAGGATGCTATGTTTGTATTGTGTTGATTTGATTCCAAACTAATTCTTATTGCAATTTCTTTCTTTAATAAGGTTTGTTATCCTATCAAGAAGGATGAAATACATGTTTTACAAGCTGTCATATCCGTGCATTGTTATATTTTTAGTTTAATTGATTGAACACTTCGGCAAAGAATACTACTACCTGATTGAACACAAGGATGAAATACATGTTCATATTCGTGTTGCTTCTTTTATAAAGTTTCATGTTGCTTTATTCTTCATCATTTGTTATATCCGTGCATTGTTATAGGTCACACCCAACGGTGTTATGCACAATTTTCCCTAACAAAAAAAAGATAAAAAGTATAAAGTAAGCTTTTTTCTTTCTCACTTGTGTTTATTAGGTATGTCTACTTAAGTGGAACCCTCTTAATTATATACAAATTTCATATTGAGGCTTCAGAACTAGAATTGTAATCAGAGCATCCATCACATTTATATCAACTTTATTGAACTTATTGTCATACATGAAGCATACTTCTCTACACTGAGAATAAAGGGAAGTCCTTGCTACTTTTTGTTGGCGATTTTCCAATTAATATGGTCATTTGAGTTGGCGATTTTCTAGTTAATATAGTCCTTTTAGTTGGCCATCTGACATTCCATCATTCTTATGCTAAGATTCAAACTACTATGCTAATTTTAATTTAATGAGTTGATGGTTTAGTCTGCTTGTTTTTACTGTTGTAATTTCTTGATTTTAATTCAAACAACTATGATGCTAGGTTTCAAAGTCTTGTGAAAACGTTTCCCCTGAAAACCTCCTCGATGTATAAATGGTTGATTTACTTGGATGCATCTAGTAAGTAGGTTTTTGTGGCTTAAATCCTACGTGCCTGCTTTCTTTCTTAATCGATACACTCACTGTTTTTCTTCTTTAACACAAAACTTTATTGCACAAATTTCCAATAGAACTAGAAATTTTCGTATGTCTTTGATTCAGTGTTATTCTTTTTATTTATTATTTTTTAAAGTTTCTAATATAAACGGGAGAAGCTTATATGATTAATCAGATAAATACTGTAGAAGTTTTAGAAGGATTGCTTGTACAACCAACAGTCCAGAGAGCAATTTATTATCTTCTCATTGTGCAAATGTCACATCTAATTAGAAGTCGTAAGGCGGTGTCGAATGCACCCCGTTCGATTCCCCTTCCTCCTATTTCACGTGCCACTGCTCCAACAAAAATAGACCACAGGCCAGTTAATCCGGTCGATCCAGTTTATTCGATTGGTCCTGGGGTCTCCGACATGCAGGCGTCATCAATCTCTTCAGTGGCACAACCTGTTAGCGTTAGCCGTGGTCCGCGGCCCCCGTACACCCGACACATCGGCATCCACTACTGATGCCTCGGGGTCCCAACAAGGTAAACATGTGATAAATGCGGACAACTAAATTTTTCTATGGTGCCTTGGTGATTTCTTCATATAGACTGTTCCATCTCATACAGGAAGAACACTTACGCTTTGCAACCTGAAAGTTTGTCATTTTATTTCCAATAACTACTAAAATAAACTCTTATGCTAAATTTTGTCAATATTTATATTGCTAATAAAATTTGCCGTATTCTGTTATCAATGTTTGATATAAATGATTCTATTTGTTGGGGCATGAATGTCAATGGTCAATTTATTGTCAAACCTGCAACTTGAATTCAAAATAATGTAACAACAAATAACTTTAAAACTAAGTTGCTAAATGGAATGTGGAAGTTAAATGTTCCTCATGCGATTAAAATTTTTAGGTGGCTTTTGATTTTGGATAGGTTACAAACTGGATATACACTCTGTAATATTTCACTTGGCATCCATTACTGAAGCATTCAACTGTTGTGATTGTTGTTGGATATCATATATTATTCATTACATTGTCTAAGGTTTGGGAATTGTTATAACTTTAGGGGAGGTTCTACCGAAATTTTGGTTTAATTTGTTGTGTTTGTTTGACTCTTTTTTTTTTTAGCAAAGAAAAATACCCGGGACCTTGTCGCTAGTTGAAGACGATGAAGGTCACCCGAGTGACCAACGAACATATCACGATCAGATACGACGACCGGCATCGGGCTGCACCCACAGCAAAGCAGCATAGCTAATTGGCCCATGACATTGGTCACGTCGTTTAGACCTTTTGCGCTATGTAATGGAAGTCTTGGAAGGCGATGCCAGACGAGGTGAGGACGAAGGTGCGCACACAATTGTCGGTAAGTATCCTACCTTTTAATTGTTTTTCCTTTAAATTTTATATATTTATATTACTTAATGTATGTAATTAATTTGTTACATTGCAGACGAACTATAATTTCGACGACATCAACGATGATATGTTGGCGTACGTTAACAGACTCTTCGTTGAACGGTACAAGCAGTGGAAGAACGACCTGCACCAATATTTTGAGACATTTGATGATCCATAGTCACTCTTGAGGAGGGTTGTCCGAAGGAGTTTGAGGACCGGGTAGATAATTGGGTGTGGCTCTGTAGTCATTTTCAGGAGCCCAGCTATGTGGTACGTTTTTTATATTAAGTTTAGAAGTATTATACATTTCTTACTAATGTTTATTGATTTTTTTATATTTCATTTAAATTAGAACTAATACGTTTATTTTTTGTATAATAGAAAAAGACAAAGGCCAACAAGAGCAATCGGGAGAAGAAGACTCTTATCCACCATTCTAGTTTGAGGCATTTCTCATATAGGATGGAGGCGTGGCAGAAGGTAATAATAAATTTTTTCTTATTCAATTTTTAATATGTCAATAATATTAATTTTTTTTTTCGTACTAACATTTTTCTTCTCTTGTTCAATTCAGGGGGTTCAAATTTCTCAAAGATCAATGTCTTTCGCAACGTTTATGTTTGACCCAGGGATGAGTTGGCTGAGTCCCTTCATGTAAGTATTCTTCAATTGTAATTACTATCTTACGTATTCAAGTATCATGGTTATTATTTGAATGTTATTATTAATATTTCATGTTATATTACACAGGTGACGATGATGGAGAAGAGGCAGTTGGTTCTTCAAGGGTCCGCCTCCCATCTTCCTCCCGAGACTCTGCTCAAGTCTGTGGATCCCCCAGAGTATGCGGGGTTTCAGATCCTTACTCTTGGGCGGAGGCCGGGGACGTATTGTAGGGGGATGGAGAATGCCCAGGGGCGGGAACCTAGAGCCTCTTCATCATCGCAGTCAAAGAGTGAGGTGACAGCTTTGACAGCAGAGGTGGCCGACCTTAGGACTAAGCTCGCCTCGTATAAGAGCCAGATCTCACTGATTGTACAGGCCCTCAGTCAGTCCGGCATTCGTCTTCCAGATCTTCCCCCCTCTCCGTCGACATCCGAGCCCCTCCAACCAAAGCATGCCCCTTCGACCTCTGAGCCCGTCCCCAACCTCGAGACCTTCATGCCCTAAGATTTCCAGCTAACTCCAAATGACAACCTCGTAGATTACGCCGCATTATTTTCTTAGTTTTTACTCCCTTACTTTTTAAACATTTTCCTTGTACATACATTTTATATTTATTTAAATAAATTATTTTTCTCTTCTTTACATTTTTTAATTGCAATTTAATTTTATTATTTTATTACAAAATTTATAAATAAATAAAAAGAACAAAAAATTAAATTTAAAAAAAAAATATTTCTTTTTGCGCGACGAATACCTTCGTCTCACAAAATTCTTGCGACTAATAAGGTTGCGTCACGCAAGAATAAATTATCGTTGATCAAAGTTTCAGGAGATGAATATTAGTCATCCCACATTTGTATCCTGGTATTTTGCACGACGAACATATTCATTCCTAAAAATTTTGTGCGACGAAGGCTAAACCGTCACCCCGTGTTTTTGTGACCAATGCTATACTTCGTCGCGCAAAGTCTTTCTTCACGATCTTTGCGCGAAAGATTCTGCACGACAAAAAAATGTTTGTGTGACGGAAATACACTTCGCGCAACTAACTTTGGTTCGTCATGCAAATAGCTAAACGTAGTAGTGGACCTCTTCTGTATTTTACACTTAATGTTTTAATCTCTGCATTTTGCCTTCACACTGCAAAAAAATAAAAAAAAAACATGATATTTTTCCTTCAATTGATGTTGCATGACTACTCAACAAATTTCTTACTTCATGCCAACTATGTTGCCACCAAAGCTCTATCAAATTGCCCAATAAGTGTCCCGACAAATGATTGCTTCGTATAGATGTCAATCATTTGCCCTGGCTCTTGATTTGCTTGTAAAGTTGCGGTTGCAACTAGGTTTATCGTTTCTTGAGGATGAGCAATAGAGTTGGGTTGTACAACCCCATTGACTGTACATTGGGTGGTAAACCATTTTTTTCGCCATATTTTCACCTGTTCCGTCACAAACGAACAAAGGCATTGAATGAATCACAAGAACTACATATTATGCTGCTGCGGTTTCTGAATTTCTATCTCGTTTTGACCTACTTAATCCCCTAAGACATTCCAGGAAGCTGAATTGTACTTTGGAAAACGTGGTGTTTTCCTACTAGCTACTGCAACCAATACGTTAAATAAGTCTCAGATAAGAATCAGGTTCCTGTGTCTTACACCAATTAATGACTTGGATGATCCTAAGCCAGGACCAACACGATTTTGTCTATCGAGCTGATGATTACACCAGATGGAAGACTAAAATGACTATGTGAAGGTGCTTTCCCCTTATACAAGTTTAAGGAAGTAAATGTGTCATGAAATAAATTTTCCGAAGTCAGGAAAAATGAGAAATGCATAACATGGTTTGCAAATACTGTAAAGTCAACACAGATAGCAAACAATGCAGTAATTTGCAAACCAGATATTAGATTCACTAGCCAAATCAAAATTTGTTCAAACAAATCATAACGTCAGCCAAATCACACATAAATAACCACATCTCTGTAAGTTTGAAGGAATAAAACACTGATAATTCTAGTGAAAACTATTCCAACCTGTTCTAGTGTGAAATAGCATTGGGATGGTCAAGTAAGAGGAGATTCTCTACAAAATAAGCCATGCTGCGATAGAGGTAGTGCCAGCAACCATCATTTTGAAATTCATTGAACTCTTGGGTTTTCTTATTAGGATTGACCATGCAATATCTACTATTTCCTACAGCACAAGAGTACACAACTTCACTATTCTTTTTAAAAGGAAGCGGCCTCTAAACTAGGATGCCTTTTTTTTCTTTTTCTTTTTTTTTGCTCTAATTTTGGACGAAAGAAACAAAGAGTAATTAGGGATTTCACTCGGGGATTGGGGTTGGAAAA
This sequence comes from Pyrus communis, assembly GCF_963583255.1. Classification (NCBI taxonomy): domain Eukaryota; kingdom Viridiplantae; phylum Streptophyta; class Magnoliopsida; order Rosales; family Rosaceae; genus Pyrus; species Pyrus communis. The sequence goes on along the minus strand of NC_084811.1, from coordinate 11,638,787 downwards.
GTCCTATATCAAGTGTTTCTATGGTGTGGACCTTGCGTGTGGAACAAAATCCAATGGTTGTGATCTAACGAGCTCACACGTGGAACTGAGTTGTTATGACCCAGTTGAATTCAAAACTTTTTTTAATTCACAAGGTATGTTTTTGTCAGAGAGAAAGGGAGAGTTGAGGGAAAGAGAGGTAGAGAGAGGGAGCTGGTGTGAGGAGTTGATTTCAGGTGGATTGGAGCTTCATTTCGATTGTGGACTGGTAATCCTATACCTTTAATATTATTTTTTGGTTCAATGGTGTGTTTTTGTTGGAGAGAGAATAAGAGCTTAGGGTTTTTGCTGGGAAAGAGAGGCAGAGAGAGGAAGTTGGTCAAGGGTGGGAGTGCTTGATTTCAGGTGAATTGAAGCTTTGATTGTGACCTAGTAAATCCTATACCTTTTTTTTTTTTTTTTTTGGTTCATTAGGTGTGTTTTTTTCGGAGATAGATGGATATCAAAGTGTTGTATTCACGGGGAAAGAGAGGCATGGATGGATTCAGTGAAGGGTGTGAGTGCTTGATTTCATGTGGATTGAAACTCTACTTGGATTCGAGTTAATGAGGGTAGTTCGTTTACAACTTTTGAAGAAACCGTTGTAAAGGTCAAGTTTGTGCCGTCAGTTAATCAATTTCGATTCCATTTTGGCTGTGGAAACCAACTTTAGGTATGTGTGTAAGATATTTAAAATTATGAGATTTGAATCCATAATGATGGGCGGTTACCACTAGACTTGGTTAAAATCCTGCAATTGGATTTTAGATATATGGGTGTAAAACTTGTGTTGTGTTGTTGTCTTCTAGTTGTGTATATTTGTAGGAGGTAATTATTCAACTATAATTGGATATGGGATGAGTTAGAAATAGAAGAAAATATGGAGGAAAGAGAGGATGTGGATGCATGAGATCAATTTGGTGCAAGGATGGTTGAATTTGTGGTACTAATGGTAGACGATTGAAACCCAAATTGAAAACGAAGTTTGATTCGTTGGATGAAGGGTATACTTTTTACAACAATTATCCACTTGCAACTAGTTTGGGATTTAAGAGCATAGTAGTAAAAAGTTCAATGATGGTGATTGTTTGGTAAGAAAAGAATTTGTTTGTTGCAAAGAAGAAAAAAAAAAAGGTGGATGCTAATCCCAAACCCAGTCAGAAAGGTGTCATGGGAGATAATAGAACCGACTGCTAGGCGATATGATGTGAAAATTAACTTGACACACAAATTAAACCCTATTGTTGACAATTGTAGTATATATGCAAGTAGGGATCATTCTAGACCGGAGATTAACTAGGGATGCTAATCAACACAAATAAGACTAAAAAACACTAAACTAGACTCTATAGACTCAAAACTAACTTAAAACACTCAAAACAGCAACAAACAATAAAAAAGACTCAATTCTAGACCTAACAAGTGATTTTGACGAAAATAAAACTTAACTTGACTCAAAAGACTAAAAGAAAACAGATTTTGACTCAAATAACAAGACTAAATGAAAAGGGGATTTTTTTTGACAAATTTAAAATTTAAAATAGAAACTTTGCATAAAACACTTTATAAAAATGAATTTGGTGAATTAAAAGGGTGAAAGGCTAGTTAGAGGATCTTTCTCCACACATGACATATGCATATAAACCAATTTCCAGTTATTATTCCTTTAGACTATGAATGAAAATGCCTCAAATTAACCATGAAAAGCATAAATTAACTTTCAGATTTTCCTTAACTTATTGAATTGGATGGAATACGCATCGCAACCAAATTATCCTTATCAAGTTCCCTAACTATGAAAAGCATGATAGAAAAACATATCAAATGTCATTAAGTTCTTTGAAAACCATAAGCATTGACAAGGCATTCGTAACTATGAAAAGCATGATACTCATACCAAGGATTTACTTAACACGACAGTGACTAGCAACCTCCACTACTTGTGAATATAAGTTCATAACGATTAGGTGAAATTCCCTTATACTCTAGCATCAAATTCATGCATGCAAATTAAGTGTCGACCCTCAACCAACATACATAAACAAGTTTTGATAACTCAGATAAGCAAATCACAGTCAAGACTTAAGAGACAATAACTGGATGTAATCAATTCATATAAAACATATAATCATGGCTTCAAATTCACTTCCAACTATAAAGAAATTAGTTCCTCATGTTCATCATAATTGAAAACCAAATTAAAACAAACATTGAACTAAAACTAAGGATAGAAAGAACCCAGAAACACTCCCCACTCCAATAGCAGATTTCGAACCCTTCTTAGATGGCAGATTGCACAGCACTCTTCTTCTCCTTCCTTCTTTGCTTGCAGCACTAAGGTGGTGTGGTGGTTGATGGCTGAATGAATGAACGAATGAATGAATGAATGAATGAGGGGTGGTAGGGGAGGGGTTTCTACGACAAAACATGAATAGATAGGTGTGATATACGGCAAACCCTAGTGAAAATCAGACTAGGGTTAGAACTTAGCAGAAATAAAAGACCCTTAAGGTGCGGCACAAGGCTTGGGAGAAGAGTCATAGCCCAATTAATTTCTGATATGGACTTGCACAATCCAAATCCACAAGGAAAATGGCCAATTCAAATTAGAATCCAAGAGGAAAAAGGTTAGGGAAATTCGCTAGAAATTAGGGCTTCTAGAAACTATATATTTTGTGGGATAAATTGGGATTTCTAGAAAGAATAAAGGGGAAGGGTGCGGCACCCTTTTAGGGACAAATAGGGTCTTCTAGAAATCAGGTATTTAGGTTCCCTTGCAGCTAGAAATAAGGTAGAACAAGATTAGGTTAGGATAAGATAGGATAAGGTTTGGATAAGATAAGGTTGTTTGGATAATGTTTTGGATAAGATAAGATAAGGTTCCTTCTTTGTAGTTGATTCCTTATCTTCAAAACTTCCAATTTTGCTTCTCCCACTCTTTAGCACATTCCTAGACACCTTTGGTCTTCAAATTCGTCCATCCATCTTGCTCCACTCACAAGCTATCCAATTGATGCCCAAAACTGCTCCAAATGGCTCCAAAATGCACTTTCTTGCCAACTTTGCCATTAGGACCTACAAACACACGAAAATAGCTTAAAACACTATAATAAGTAGTAATTAGCTAACTAAATGCAAGGAAACAACATAACTAAATAGCATAAATATGCTCCTATCACGATACTTGTGTTGTATAAGGGAATTAGTTGTGAAACGTTTGTTGTAACAATTTTCAACGAAGAACACAACCACCATATGTCAAGTGCCTCTCTCTTTCTAAATCTCATAGTTAAGTTTCAGGAGGCAAATAAGACGATAATTGAACAATGTGCAAATGTAAGTAATTCCATAAGTAAACAAGTGGGTTTATTAGAGGTGCAAGGTGGAGGAATTGGAAATATTGGTTACACCCTAAGTATATGTATAATGTCGAACAGCATTGAGCTCATCTAATCGGGCATGATGTAGAAATGTTGAAAGAGCATTTTGAAGATGAGAAACAAAAAAAAAAAAAAAAAAAAAAAAAAAAAAAATTCATTTTATTTCAAGTTGGAGATTGATGAAGGCAGAATACTTGACAATTTCTTTTAGGTGAATACTAAGTCACAATGTGGTTATGGCCATTTTGGATGTGAGTGTTTGACACCACATTCAACAAAAATGTGTATGGGATGATGTTTGCTTTTTTTGTTAGGAGTTAATAACCATGGTCAAATGACAAATCATGTTGTGCATTCCTAAAAAATGAAAGACAACTTTGAGTGGTTGTTTGAAAATTTCCTTAAAGCTATACCCGGTGAGCCACCCAAAAACTCATGATTACGGATCAAGATGGAGCCATAGCAAGGGCAATTTGCAGTAAATTACCAGCAACCTTTCATCGATAGTGCATATGGCATATTCTTAACAACTTCAATGATAAGAGTTTCGTTGAGGGTATTTTCAAGGATTTGCATGAGTGCATATGGGATATCGAATGCAAAGAAGAATTTGAGGCAAGGTGGAAGGCATTGGTAGAAGAACAAGGGTTGGTGGGTAAATCGTGGATTGAGTTCATTTATGAATTGCGTGAAGATTGGGTTCCGATATTTTGTAAGTGCGATTTTTCTTTTGGAGTATCTAGCAGTCAACGTGTGGAGAGTTCTCACTCCTTTTTGAAGCAATATGTGCATAAAAAGCATTCTTTGATTGTATCCATCATTTGATTTAATCGATCCATTAGACGACAACCTGAGAAATAGGTGGTTAGTGACTATAAGGATGAAAATTGTGCCCTTCCTATGCAGCTTCGCACCCCATTGGAATCTTAAATGACCAAATTGTACACCCAATTTATGTTTGAAAAGTTTCAAGTGGATAAATTGAAGAGTGTGACTTGTTTCTTGAGGAAGAAGTCAAGGGATGGAATGAGAAGTGTATGAAGTACTTGAGAGGTCTGCAAAGGTGACAAAGATGAAGAGGTTGGTGGTTGATGCGATCTCGGATTACGCTAAATGCAACTGTGAAGAGAGAGTTTTGGGAAGTTCCTTGTTTGCACATATTAGCCTCTTTGAGAATGAAACAAATAGAGTTGCTGCCTTAACATTACATAATGAAAAGGTGGCTTCAAACCGCTAAATCCGGTATTATTTGGGACACTGAAGGAAAAGAAGTCAGCAAAGATACCGACAATTCTACTGTGTCAAAAAGAGCTCAGTTTTCAAGAAAAGTTAGTGATCTAATTGACAAAGTGGTGATGTCAAAGGAAGGTAGCGAACTTCTATCCCGCACTTTGAAATCTTTGAATACAAAGATGAACTCTTTGCTTCTTGTTAACCATGGACGAATAACAAAAGAGAGTGAAAAGGGAGGTAGGAGTTCTCAAACCAAGGTGGTTAAAGATCCAATTCAAATTAAAAGAAAAGGGGCATAAAAAACATGTACAAAAGAGAAGCGAAGTCAATATCACGCACCGGTGCCGAGAAGAATTATCCATTACTAAATACAAGGTACGCAACGAAATTAATTATCATTTATGTTTTGCCTCACAATATAGCAGTAATTATATTTATAACAACTTTGAATTGTTTTGTAATTGTCTAGGTTTTTCCCGACCAATGCTGAAGAATGCACATATGCCACATCGAGCCCTGCTACCTGTGATGTTACCGAGGTAAATGAAAATGTTGACCCTGTGCCTGATTCGCAGCCAACCAAATACCACTGTCATCTTTTAGCCTATTTGTTTCATTTCTCATCCTCTTTGTATTAGCTACTGTCTGAAAAAAAATTTGTTTTCTTACCACCTTCTGCAACCAATTTGGGCCCAGAGGATCTCTTCATTCTTTAGTGTTTGTCGTAGTTCTTCTCTTAATTGTAGCTCACCATCTAATAAATCTCTATTGTCTAGTTCATTCATACTTTTCTTTTGAATATCATCAAGATCGTTCAATAAGTTTTTTAACTTTTGAATGCACATTACCGAAGATTTCTTTATTCCATCTCTTAACAAGGAACTTGAATGTTCCAATACAAGATCTTAATTGGTCATTTAGTTTTCCAGGAGGATTTTCAATCTAGACTTTTTTTTAACTACCGCCTTTAAATCAGGGTGATTAGGCCACATTGCTTCAAATTTGAACAGATGAGTTCCCAAATTTTGGTAGCTTGTGATAGTATTATAGCCCAGAAGCATTGAGCTATGACTTGAACCAATTACGAGATTGTTATGAAGTAAACTATTTGGAGTTTATCTAGGAAGGGTTAGTTAATGCCTTATCCAGTTTTTCATAAATAATTGAGTAATCTTTGTGTCCATTACACCAAGTAAAAGGCACTCCTGAGGCATTTAGAGACACCAATTTTCCATCCCTTAGAAAATTTGTAAAGTTAGCATATGAATATTAGGGTTCCTCTCCTCTCCCACTTTTTCGTTCATATTAAGAATGATATTGAAATCTCCAATCAGTACCCAAGGTTGATTATATGTATTTAAAGCAATTAAATCATACCAGATTTGGGCTTGCAAATTTTTCTGAGGAAAAGCATACACAAAAGTACCAAAGAAACTGGTATTGGAAACCAAGTCCTTAATAAGACAGTGGATGAATCTAGAACTGGAAGCAATTACATTAATATTAAGTTTCTGACCATTCCAGAACCAACAGAGCTCTCCTGCATGTCCCTCTCCATTAGCAAAATACATATTATCAAACCATTTAAAGAAAAACATTCCTAGGGACTCTATCAATACTATATCTGGGCACTATATGCAAAAGACATAATTTAACTAAACAACGTAAAAAATTAAACAGTGAGGCAAATTCAGGCCTGCAATTCCAGACTTGAACCTTCATCAGTCCCCTTCTTTAAGATTGTAGTTTGGTCCAACTCCTCCATTACTATCTTCTCTAACCCTCTTCCTGTTACTCACAAACTCAACTGGAACATTGGTTTCCTCAACAACTTCCATGAAAACCTCTTCTTCATCCAACACTTTCCTAGTACTCTCACCCTGCCACTGTCCAAACTTTACACCAAAATCTCGAGATGAATCCGAACCTCTCTCAGCAATAGGTCTCCACCTAGAGATGAAATCAGCCCTGGAAACCCAAATCTTGTTCCCCCTAACAACATTATCATAGCTTCTTCCATCCCTTCTAGCATTATCTTTGACTCTAGTTGCATTTCTGCTCCTCCTTGGTACCAAGGTAATTCAACCTTCATTGTCTTCCACTTCCTATACCCTATCATGTTCACCAACCTCTTGAGCATTAGCTTCACACGCTATATCTCTTTCACTAAAGCAAGTTAAGGGAAGTACAACATAACCCCCTCATGTAACTCTCTTCTGGTCTAATCAGTTATCACCATATCAGCTGGACAAATCAAAGGTTCATCCTCAAATAACCCATCCACTAAGGCCTTCTCCAACCGAAAGAAGGACAGAGGGCTCGTTTTAGCCCTTTAACCCTCGAAGAAATTAATATTTTAATGAACAGTTTCAAACCATATTTCATACCATCTCCAACCGAGGGGCCATTGGCCAAACATAGCTCTGTCACAAAAAATCATCTCCAACCGAGGGGGCCAAAGTGCCATAGTATGAAATGTATAAAATTGAAATAAAATGAGGTAAGATAGTATGGAATGGTAAAAAGTATGTGACAAATGGTGTAGAAAAAAATTAGAAGGGCTGGGCAAAAAAAAAAAAAAAAAAAAAAAAGGGCTAGCTCATCGGGCTAGCTGGCTGGCTAGAGATGGCCAGCCCGTTGGCCTGATTGACTGGTTTTGGCCCGATGGGACTCACAAGCCCTTTGGCCTACCCCTCGGTTGGAGACCGTTTTCGTGTCATTTCGGACTATTTTCGGCCCTATAACCCTTTGGCCAGATCGATTGGAGATGTCCTAATAAGTAGCCATTCTTATTCTTATCTGCAAGGCCATCCTTATCCTCCCACAATAAAAACACACCTCAAACAGTTTTTCACAACTCAACAACATTGGATTGTCATCATCCTTAATGACCAAAACTCTCTTTAATGGGAATCGCAGATTAACCTCCATTAAAATCCTGACAGAAGGTCCATTAAGGCTAGAGAGTGAATTCTCATCAACACTAATCACTGCCTGTGTTATATCGTCCAAGATTTCAGCATCTGTATACTACACAAGAAGTTTTGGAATCATAACCAACACTTTCGGATTAGAGATCAGGTCCATATCCATGATATGAGTACCCCACCTCTCTATGTGAAATATTTGGCCCTTGACATACCATGGCCTATTGTCCATGACAACTCAAGCTCCTCTCCATCAATGAACTCAATAGCATACCAACAATGTTCAAAGTGGTCTAAATAGAAAGGGTTCTTGATATCAGACCCCCAAGTAAAGCCTAATTTGCACTTGATAGCCCTAGTATCTAGTTGTTTCCCCCACAAGCTTCCCTTAAGCACTCTACTTTGCATGTGCTCAACATTAAGGCTAGAGTACAGGTTGGTGATCATCATAGCGAGACATATTTCCATGGTAAAATTACTGCAAGCACCCTCAACAACAACTGGGGGCTGACCAGTCAGCGGGTTGGGAATCTATTAGCCTAGATGGTAGTCAATGGCTAGTGGTGATTCGAGGTTGTCTAGAAGAGGAACCTTCAAGTTGAGAGATAATTGCCTTGATAAAATGAGAAAGATGGATAACTAAGTACAGACTGGTTGGGTGTGAAGAAATAGAATCTCAACCAGTGGCGGATCCAGGATTTTAAATTTGGGGGGTCCCATTAAGAAAGGTAAAATTTTTTATAGACAACATTAACAATGAAAAGTTAAATATAATACATTTCATTCAAAAATCATACGCAAAACAACATTACAAGTTATAAAATCCTAATTTGAGTGTCCACAACGGGGTTTCATAGTATGAAAATGTTCTATGATAGCTTCATTACCAGTACATAAAAAAACATATTTCTCAATATAAATAACTAATTAAGTCACTCAACTATCTTTCTCAATGAACAAATAGATGGTGCTATTGTCTTTGGCTTGAAAAATCTCTCCATATTTTTTATTTCTAAACTACGCATTTAACAAAAAAAAACACAAAACATATACCAATTGTTAAAAGCGGTCCTATTTTCTTTCTTCTCCGCTTGCGATCTAGGCAGACTAGGTGAATTTAAGTAAATTTATTATATACCTTTAGTATTTTGGTGAATTTAAGGTATAAGATAAAAGTTCAAATAATTACAAGTTCAAATAATTACAAGTTCATAATAATTTACATAATATTTTTAGAGATCATATTGATTTATATTGAATTTTAAGACAAATAAGTGTGTTAAATATGTGGGTGTAGAAAGTAAAATGAGGTACTGGACGCATAAAAGGCAGCCACACCAATTAGCAAAAATACACCTAGGGACTGACAACCCATTTTCTTTTTTGGAAAGATCAACTTGATGTTAGCTGTCCAAACGTGATTGGACCAATTAAAAAATACATTAAATGGGAAAGTTTGAGGGTGGTCACGTGGGAATGAAGGGATGAGAGAGACTCATTTAATCATCTTCTTCCTGCTTTCGTCTTCGCAAGAACAAAACCACCAAACCCAGAAGTTACAGAACACCCTGAACAGACCTCGTGTTCGAGTACGAGGGGTCCTCAAAAAATTTCTAGCAGCGATTTAGGGTCGCCGAGAGGTCCTGGGACCTCCTAGGTCCCTCTATAGATCCGCCACTGATCCCAACTGCATCTATAAATACACAGCAACAAACCAGAAAAGCAGAAATACTCCAAATCCAGTGTTAGGCAATAAGTGTAATTGGTTTTGAAAAACAAGAAAATGAACACAACAAGGAAACTATTTATCTTCCCTACGGAAATACACTTAACAGTGGATAAAATCTAGCTTTCCAAGAGTAATTATCCGCATGCAGTCGTCCTTGGAGAATTCAAGGGTCCCCCATCATCATCAATTACTCCTCCGAGCACGTTAACACTTCCGCACAAGGAATCGAAATGGCAAAAGCACTTTTTAAATCCAAATCCAAGTACTTTTAGATACAACATCTTGATTGTATGCGGAGAACCATTTGAAATATCCCAATAATTTTTAGCTCTCTTCAAATTCTACAAACCCATATAAACCAGATTAAATTGACAAAACTAGGTAACCAATTGAATTTACATCTAACAGCATCCAACCAATTACTTCAACTAATTGCCCCTCAAATGCGATAACTCATTATACCCTCAAATGCGATAACTCATTATACCAAATTAGGGATGGCAATTCTAACTGTTAAACCCGATAACCATGGATAACCGTTAAAATAGATTAGATTTGGGTATGAAAATTTTGGTATATTTTGGATATGGGAAAAAACCGTGAATAGTATTCGGTTATGGTTATAGGGTCCCTAAACCGTATCTGCCCCCTGAATCTAAATCGAATAATATATAATATAATTATATTAACATTTTATAAATATATATATATATATATTATGTATATTCATTATTCACCGAATTCATTACCTTGAAAATACAAAAGTTGCATTGTGTGAGTTGCATTTTGTTGGAAAGTTCAAAAGTTTTGAATCAAAATCAATGAGAATTCAATGGTACTTATGAAAGGTATTAAAGATTAACTAACATCATCAATGTTTAACTATAATTTTTATACTTCACAAGATCCATTTATTGAATCATTTATACATCAAATATTTAATGACGAAATTAATATGTACTAAATTATAATGCGTCAATTGAACAAATATATTTTTTGTATTAACAAAGATGGATATAACCGTTAACCGATGGGAAATTCGTTACCCGGTGGGTATGACTATGGATAATATCCGATGGTTCATTTGCAGTTATGAATATAGTTAATTTTCGTGATTATGGGAATGGATATAACATTTTCGTCCCCAAACCAAACCGTTGTCATCCATATCCCAAACTAATTAGATGAATCAGAGTCGAACGAATGAATTCGAAAGCCCCAATTTGGAACCTTAACCCCAGGCCTCCCCTTTTTCCCCTTTGGAGTTTGGACTCTCATCGGTCTTGTGGGAAAGTACTTCTCTCGAATTTGCTTTTTTGCTTTGTCTTTTTTTTTTTTTTTTTTTTGAGTGGGCATACTTATTGCCAACATAAAACGAAAGTTACAAGCCAAAACTTACACAGCCAAGGCCCAAAACAAATATACTACAAAAACATGGGCATTCCAAACAAAACAGTCTGAGCCTAACCAAGAGATTAGGCCCAAAAACATAAACAGACCGAAAGAAACAAAAAACCCTAGTCTTCTGCAACTCCCGCCGCCACAGCACTTCTCGATCATCACGTTCCATGAACCCCAACGAGTGCCATAGATTCGACCAACCGATGCCTCAGAGCTTGAAAGAAGGAAGATGCCATCATCCATCAAATAAAATCTCTCCGATTACAGCCACTAAGTAGAGAAAAATAAAGAAGCTAGTGGGATCCCCACGCTCGACACTGCCAACAAAGGCAGACTAAGAAAAGGAGGTGGTGCGAACATCCGAGCTGGTGGGACACCAAAGCTCTACACACCCTATCGATATACCGCAACAGATTGCAGTTGAAAGTGATTGCAAATCAGCTAAGGTAAGATATTGATGAAAGATGGAACCAAATTAGAAAGAAAAAAACTAATTACAAATGATGGAGAAGGCTAGTGAAGATGGAGGGATAGTAGGGGTTAGATAAAAAGAAAGGTAAATTACATAAAACTATCTCAACTATTAGGTCAGTCACAGTTTCATATTTCATCTTTAAAAAATTTCAATGTCATACCTCATCTACGAATTTGTTATAATTTCATAACTTCCGTCAGTTTGTCTGTCAATTCTTCAGTTAAATAGTGACGTGGCTTGAGATGGGGCCCACTCTCTATTAAAAAATTAATTAAATATTAAAAACTAAAGAAAATAAAAAAAAAAAATTTTGCGTGAGGGACCCACCTCTTATCCCATTCACCCTTTCTTCCCCTTCCCGTCCTCCCCAAACCTAGATCCCACCCCGCTCCCCGTTACACCGATCACTACTGCCACTTTCCCTTCGACCTCCCCCGCCGCTCTCCCTTCGACCTCCCCCCACTGCTCCCGTCTTTTCTGCGCCGATCACTACCACGACTCAAAAACCATCATCCAAAACCAACCGAAACCAAAAACCCATTTCTGAAATCGAATTAAATTAAATATTTTCTAGATATTAGAAATCCAAAACCCATATCCCAAAATATTTCAAAAAGCAGTGAAAAGCCAGGAAAATACGTACTTGAAATCAAAGCTTGAATTTTTTTTGTTCAGGGGAAACAAAAACGAACCATCATTCAATAGGACCATTCAGAGAGGAAGCTCGCGCTTGAAGGCATTGATCTTCCTCATCTCGTCCTCCAATCTCTCGACAAAATCCAAGCTCAATTCTGGAGGAACCGAACCCATTTCAATATTTGGAGATTTAGATCCTTTCTTTTTGCAGATAATTGGTTTATGTCGTAATCTCTCTATCTTTTGTGTGAATTAACCAGGTGGGTGAGTGACAGCTGAAGGTAGTCAGCAAAGCTGGAGAAACAGCGAGGAAGGTTGAAGGAGAGTAGTGGTAGTGATCGGCGTAGAGAAGACGAGAGCGGGGTGGGATTTGGGTTTGGGGAAGACGGGAGAGGGAAGAATGGGTAAGGGGATAAGGGGTGAGTCCCCATGCAAAAAATAAAAAATAAAAAAATTTATTTTTTTAGTTTTTAATATTTAATTAAATTTTTAATAGAGAGTGTGCCCCGTCTCAAGCCACATCACTATTTAAAAGAAGAATTGAGAAACAAACTAACAGAAGAGATGAAATTGTAACAAATTCACAGATGAGGTATGACATTGAAATTTTTTAAAGATAGGGTATGAAACTGTGACTGGTCCAATAGTTGATGTAGTTTTATGTAATTTACCCTAAAAGGAAAGATTGGTTATGAAGACATCGGCTAATAATGTGACATCCCACATCGCCCAGGGGAGTGATCCTTAAATGTATATTCTCATCCCTACCTAGCACGAGGCCTTTTGGGAGCTCACTGGCTTCGGGTTCCGTAGGAACTCCGAAGTTAAGCGAGAATGAGGCTAAAGCAATTCCATGATGGGTGACCCACTGGGAAGTTGCTCGTGAGTTCCCAAAAACAAACCCGTGAGGGAATGGTAAGCCCAAAGCGGACAATATCATGCTACGGTGGTGGAGTGGGCCCGGGAAGTGATCCGTCCCGGGCCGGGATGTGACAATTTGGTATCAGAGCCTAACCCTGGTTATGGTGTGCCGACGATGACGTCAGGCCCCTAAGGGGGGTGGATTGTGACATCCCACATCGCCCAGGGGAGTGATCCTTAAATGTATATTCTCATCCCTACCTAGCACGAGGCCTTTTGGGAGCTCACTGGCTTCGGGTTCCGTAGGAACTCCGAAGTTAAGCGAGAAGGAGGCTAGAGCAATTCCATGATGGGTGACCCACTGGGAAGTTGCTCGTGAGTTCCCAAAAACAAAACTGTGAGGGAATGGTAAGCCCAAAGCGGACAATATCGTGCTACAGTGGTGGAGCGGGCCCGGGAAGTGATCCGTCCCGGGTCGGGATGTGACAAATAGGATCGACATCATGTGGGGTGGAAAGAACAAACAAAAGGCAAATGATAGCAGGGGCAAAACAGTAGCAGAAGGTAAGGAAGAGAAGCAAAACGCATAAAGAAAAGACTGCCACTGACCCTAGCCATAGCTAAGGCCAGCGGCTGAAAGGAAAACTTGAGCTGGAAACCCTCACACAAATGGTGAAAAAAAGCTCTCACGAGGAGAGAAAGTCAAGAATAATCACACGGACTTTTTAGGTTCTTTGTTGAAAATATTCATAGTTGCAATGGTTTTATAAACTATCCTCTCCTATTTGTTTGGTTTAATTCCTATTATTTCTTTTTCTATTTTGTTTATTTGTCTTCTCTTTCTTTTTTTTTTCTTTTTTTTTAACTCCTTAATATGGAACATAAAAATAAGGGCAAATTACATTTTACCACCTCAATTTTGGGTCCTGTAACAAACTCATACCTCACCTTTTAAACACTGCAATGTCATACATCAACTTACAATTCATTGCAATGTCAGACATTCGTTAAATTTTCTGTCAATTTGGTCATTAAATGATGACGTGGCAGGTGTGGGTGCCTACTCCATAGTCCAATTTTTTTTTTTATAGAAAAAAGGCAAATTACATTTTACCACCTCAACTTTGGGTCACATTACAAACTCATACCTCATCTTTTGACATTGCAATGTCATACATCAATTTACGAACTCGCTACAATGTTAGACCTTGTTTCCTTGTCCGTCAATTTCTCTATTAACTACTGATGTGGTAAGCACGAGGCCCACTCCTTTGCCCACTAAAACTCAACGTTGCTGACTTGTCCACGATGAAGTGAGCCTAATCCCATTCGCTAAATATATCTCATTTCCTAAATCGGTGAGTACGAGTATGAGTACTGACCTGATTGTGGGATCGAGTAAGCAGTTCCGTTTGTCTTTTGCTTAAATTCACTTCACATTTGTCTCTGTCATCTCTTTCTTCATCATCAACTACTTATCTGCTTGGGAATCATTTCGTCCCCGGCTTTTGTTCTCCTACAACTTCCTCTTCACTTCCTACTTTCTCAATGTCGGCAGATCAAGAAGTGTGCTTTCCGACTTCGATGACTCGATAAAGACAGAGACAACGCGTTTGGTTGCTCATTCTTTCTCAAAGCTACATTGAACCCAGTGTTCTAAAAATCGGCCTAGGCGGCACCTAGGCGCTGTACGGCGGATCTCCGATCCGATTTCAACCAAATCGTTCACTTAAGGCGGAGAGGATTTAGGCGGCCGTCTAGGCGCTCAATAGGTGGTCTAGGCGGCGCTAGGCGCCACTCTAGGCGGTTGCAAATCCCAAACGCGCAACAACTCTGAATCTGCAACTTCCGATCTCGGCGAGCTTCTGCAGCTTTGCCGTCTGTGAGCAGATGAAGGAAGAGAGAGTACGCCCAGAGAGAGAGAGAGATAGGGTATTTGACATTTCAGTCGTGGCGGTGCGACTGTGCAAGCTGCAGTTTCTGTTTCACTTTGTGGTTCTGATTCTTCTGGAAGAAATAAGGAAGAAAAAATGAAGAACCGAACTAATTTAATGGGAAATTGGGAAGGTGTTTTACTTTATTTGGGCTCGGGTAATGTGAGAAGTGGAGTGCATATTCACCTTGGGTAATGTGAGAGGTGGAGTGCATGTTCAATGGATTTTAATTACACAATAACCCACTACGTGGGCTTTTATCTTTCAAAAGTACACACACACACATATATTAATGTTTTATCTAAATGTCATATGAGTTATTTCTTCTATACCCAATCTAATGCAAGGATCATAAACAAGAAAAATTTAGTCTATCATCCAAGAATACTCCTCATTATGATTATATGCTTACCATTTTTTAAATATTGAACTTATTGGATAGATGTACTTTGTGTATTAGTTTTGTATTTTATCATTCTTTTATTATCCATACAAATATATTTTCTTTTAATGTAAATAAGCACTTATTTAGAAGATATATAATAAATTTACATAAATCTGCTTAGGCCCCGCCTAAGCGCTAGACCCTTACCCATCATCTGACTAGCGCCTAGCGTTTTTTAGAACCTTGATTGAACCCATTGGCAGTTTTGATTTCCCTAATTTTAGGAAGCTGCTGTCAATCGACAGCCTCAAATCTGGCTCAACCTCCTCCTTTTCCAATCCCGCTTCAGAAACCTTCACCATTTGTGCAGAACTCAAAAAGCTTCAAGTTTTTTTTTTTTTTTTTTTTTTTTTTTTGGGTTTGCTATGAAAGTATTTAGGGCTTTATGGGTTCCGAATTTTTTAGAGAGAAAAAGGAGGAAGGGGAAATAGCTAGAGACAAAATGGGCTTTAACACGTCAGCAGTTAACAGATAAATTGATGAACAAGGAAATGAGGTTTGACAATGTAATGAATTATTAAGTTAATATATGACATTACAATATTCGAAAGATGAAGTTTGAGTTTGTTATGTGACTTAAGTTGAAGTGATAAAATATAATTTGCCCTTTTTATTTAAAAAAAAAGTATGACTTTATTATATGACTCAAAGTTAAGGTGATACAATGTAATTTATCTTGGGAACTGTTATTGGCACTCCAAAAATCTCATCTTACACTTCTCATAAGTGTATTCTTCTTTCCTAATATAAAAAGTTTGAAGCGTATAATGATTTTTTTTTAGTGTTAATAACAATTCCGTTTATCTTAAAAACGAGAAAGCAAAAAAGGGTAGGTGATGCAGTTCATGTATAATAGCCGTTTTTTCTTTAACTTTTTCTTCTCTGTTTCTAAACCTCTTTCCTTCCTTCTCTTTCCACTCCAAAAAAGGAGATATAGCTGCATTGATTCTCTCCATTGCCATTACCACCTTTCCTCATTCTCTCCTTCGCTGTCTCTCCTCCTCCACCCTTACGTACGTTTCTTCTCTCTACTTTTTAGAGAGAGAAAGAGATTGACAGTTCAGAGAGAAAAAACAGCCATCATCACCGCAGAGAGAGAGAGAGAGAGAGAGAGAGAGAGAGAGAGAGAGTGGTTTGAAATGGGTTCTTCAGGGCAGAGCAGCAGCAACTGCGATCTCTCGTTCAAGATCTTGCTGATCGGAGACTCCGCCGTCGGCAAAAGTAGTCTGCTTGTTAGCTTCATCTCCAACTCTGTTGACGATCTTGCCCCCACCATTGGTATTATCAACTTTTGAACCCTTCATTTGGGAGGTGATAAAAATGTCATTTTGCTAATTCTTGTGTTAGTGGTCTAATGAGATGAAATGTAGATAACTAAGCAACCAAATAGTATATTACTGTTGGATCTATGTTTGGATTTTTGAAAGTCGATTAGCCACTAAGTAATATCCTTATGATTAAGAAGAGAATATTGCAGACGCGGGTTAGGTCAATTAGGTAGTGCACCTACACTGTTGCAGTTAAATTCGAATCCATCTTCTTGTAGATTTAGGTAGTTAGAATAGTGTACCGTCAATAAAAGAGAAATAATTTTTTTGGGGAATATCGAGGAACAGGCTCGAAAAAGTTAGGGGGTGTAGTCAATTTGAACTGATTGGGACAACCATTGCGGTACATTTGATGAATTTTGTTGCATTGTTTGTAGGTGTAGATTTTAAAATCAAGCTTCTCACTGTAGCTGGGAAGAAAATCAAGATGACAATTTGGGACACAGGTAGAGCTTTACACCAAGTTTTCACATCATTATATTTGATGAAATTGGGAAATTGTCTCATAAGATACCAAATCACATTGTGTAATATTGTAGCTGGACAGGAGAGGTTCAGAACGTTAACGAGCTCTTACTACAGAAATACCCAAGGAATCATCCTCGGTACATTATCAAAACTTTCGCCATTTTGGTCTCGAAATCTCTGTGTTTTCTGTAACGAAAATGTGGCATTGGATTCACCTAGTAAACACGAATATACTTCTCCCGCTTCTCTTGGTAGCATCTGTTTCCTTATCATAGAATCATCTGCTTTGTTTTAGTGTATGATGTGATCCGGAGAGACACCTTTACGAACTTATCGGATGTCTGGGCTAAAGAAGTGGAACTGTATTCGACTAACCAGGACTGTGTCAAGATGCTTGTTGGGAATAAAGTTGATAGAGTAAGTTTCGTGTTCTCCGTGACCATCTTTGAGAAACTCCATGTTTTTAGCTGTCCGGTCTCTGGTGAAACCTTTCTTGTTATCTCAGTTTCTTGAACAAGTTACGAAATCAATTCTTTGCGATTTCAGGAATCGGAAAGGGCTGTAAGTAGGGAAGAGGGGATCTCACTTGCAAAAGATCTTGGATGTTTGTTTCTTGAATGTAGCGCTAAAACTCGAGAAAATGTGGAGCACTGCTTCGAAGAGCTAGCATTGAAGGTACTTCTGAGAAAGTTGTCCCTAAAAACTTGTTAAGATAATTTTAGCAGTATAACTTTCTAATCATATTGCTAAATGCTAATTACTTAATAGCTCAAAGCAGTTTTCGTACGAGGTTATGGACATACGGTACATTTTTTCTGTTCCTAATTCTAATCAATTGGGATTGTGCAACAGATAATGGAGGTTCCTAGTCTCTTGGAAGAAGGTTCAACAGTGGCAAAGAGAAATATTTTGAAGCAGAAACGGGAAAATCAAGCACCACCTAGCGGTAGTTGTTGCTCGTAAATTGGCGTCATGCGCACATCATATGAAGCTTGACTCCCATCATGAAGAGATAATGTGTATGTAATTTTGATTTGTTTTCGTCTTACTGCATAAATGTTTGTTTCAATCATATAATGCACAAATTCGCACACATATAACGTACTTATTAGCTTGTGTAAATGTAATCTCCTTGTTTTCGGCCATGTTATGGAAAAAGAAACGTTTTCATGAGCAACATTTAATACATGTACATGGACTATGTTATATAAAACTAGAAACGTTTGGTGTTACGACAGTGAATACATATATACATGGACATGTTGGGATGTCTAAAATTGTAGCAATAGCGACTTGCAAAACCCCACTTCCTGACATGATAGGACAATGCCCATAAGTTTTCTGTACATCCCCACATGTTAAGTTCTGCAAGATCATTGCTAGAAGAAAACTTTATTGCACCCGTCACATGAAACGAGTGTTTCACATTTATGGTTGTGTCGTGTGCCTCTCAAATGATATAGCAAATGTGAGACACCCGTTTCGTGCAACAGGTGCAGGAAAGTGTGTTTTCTGCCTTTGTTAACTACAAACAGTTTGGTCGGAAACTAAATAACCAAACCTGTTAAAATTGAGAGCTCTTCCATGTTTGTAATTGCTGCTATTGCTCAGTGGTTCTTCCATGCTTTTGAGAAACTCATATTCCTGGTAGATTTTCTTTCATGTCACGGCATCTCAATAATCGTTCTTGAAGGCTAAGTAAGAATCCAGTGAAGACAAAGTTCTTCATGTTCTTCCCTTGCAATCCTCAGCAATATGCGGAACAACAAGATTATTACCCCTCTTTCTACCTAACCCTCTTCATCTCGGAAAACCCATTGAAGATCAGGAATATATCCACTTTCTTTGATTAGGACTGAAAGTGAGTTTAAGATTAAATAAATTTCGTCGGATTGAAGGTGTGATGTGTCTGAGGCAACAAAACAGTGAACCTGACTTTTTACAACAATCCAACTTATTCCCGGAGGCTGTTTTAAACCCTTTTCCCTGAGCATTGTTCTTGTCTGCCTGACCTCTAACCACAGCCCTGCTGCAGCGTATATATTAGATACCAAAACATAATTCCCCGCATTCATGGGTTCTAATTCGACAAGTTTTTCAAAGACAGTTCCAACTAACTCAGTGGCAGAATGAATCCGACAAGCATTGAGCAAGGCTCTCCACACTGATGCATCCGGTTCAATAGGCATTGATTCGATGAACTCTTTAGCTTCATTTAATCGGCCTGCGCGACCAAGAAGGTCAACAACACAACCATAGTGAACAAGCTCAGGTGATATCTTAAAA
The DNA here is from genome assembly GCF_963583255.1 of Pyrus communis. Taxonomy (NCBI): domain Eukaryota; kingdom Viridiplantae; phylum Streptophyta; class Magnoliopsida; order Rosales; family Rosaceae; genus Pyrus; species Pyrus communis. Next base: position 11,619,666 of record NC_084811.1, on the reverse strand, counting down.
TCATGTACCATAATGTGAAAAAGCTGCAATCCTATCTCTATCAAACCAGAATGCCTGCAAGCAGATAGAACAGCTACAAAAGTTGCCCCATTTGGACGGAAACCATCTTGTATCACTCGTGAGAACGCGCGAATAGCATCATATCCTTGACCGTGCATGCTGTACCCAGTAATCAAGGCATTCCATGAAATAATATCCCTCGTCGGTAAAATTCTAAAGATATTTTCAGCATTTTGCATACTCCCGCTTCTTGCATACATTGATGTAAAAGCATTTGCAAGAGGTAAATCAAAACCAAAAGAGAGTTGCCTTCTAGTTGCATAAGCATGCAAGCATTGACCTAGAGGCAGAGAGGCAAGTTGGGTGCATGATGATAGAATATTTATGATCGTCACCGAGTTGGGTTTCACTTCTACAACCATACGGCTAAAGAGTAACTGAGCTTTGTCAATTTCATTGTTCCTGATGTAACTGGCAATCAAAGAATTCCATGCAATCACGTCTCTGCTGGAACATCCCTCAAATAAAGTTCTAGCTGTTGCTTCTTCACCGCAATTCATATACATATCTGTTAGTGCAGTGTTTAAAGGGAGGTCAACTTCAATCCCATGTTTTATCACAAAACCGTGAATTGCTTGCACTGTATTTACACAAGTTCCATCTTCACAAATAGCGAGGATAGAGATTATTGTGTGCGAGTTAGGCTTAGTTTCAGAATCTCGCATCACCGCAAACATTTTCCATGCTTCGTCTTGTAATCCATTGCAGGCCAATGCCCGGATGAGAGTATTCCATGAGATAACGTCTGAATCTTTCATCTCAGCAAAAACCTTCTGAACAAATTCAACGCAGTTCAGCTCAGCATACATATTCAACAATCTATTCCCCAGGGAAACATCGATTTTCATCCCACTCTTCCTCGCTAGAGCATGCAAACTTTTACCCTTCCTCAAGCCATCAACTAAATTTTCACACACCGACAACATTACAACAATAGTTCTTTCGTCCTCCTTGATTCCTTCTATTCGCATTCTAGAAAACAAGCTCAAAGCTTGCTCATAAAAGCCATATTCAACATATGCAGATATCATGGAGTTCCACAAAGCAACATCGCGGTTGGGGATAGCTTCAAACAATTCACGCGACAACTCAAAACATCCACACTCGGTATACATATTGAGCAATGCATTTACTGTGAACAGATCACCACTGTAACTATTCTTGATAGCCATTTGATGAATTTGTCTGCCCAGTTCAATAGATCCAATTCCTGCACAGGCTTGAATAACAACCAGCAGTGTAGTAGAGTCGAACTTAACACCATCCGCAAGCATCTGCAAAAAAAGCTTCAAGGCCATCAGGTGCTCCCCAACATTAACATAACCGGTAATTATTGCATTCCAACTAACAATGTTCCTCACAACCATCGAATCAAACGTTAGGCGCGACATTTTGATGTCGAATCTCAGATAAAACCCAATCAATGCAGTACCCACATGAGCATCCAGATCAAGGAGTCCATTCCTCAAACCAAACCCATGTATCTCCTTTCCTGATCTCAACTCCGAAACCTCCCTATACGCCAAAAGCAATGCAACCACACTACGTGAATTCGGTCTCAATCCCTCATTCTGCATCTGCAAAAACAACAACACAGCCTCCCGGTAACAACAACACCCCACATACCCATGTATCAAAGCATTCCACAAAACCAAATCTCTCTCCTTCATTTCATCAAACACGTCAACTGCATCATCAACAAACCCGCCTTTGAAGTAAAAATCGACAAGGGCAGTCCCAATTCTAACATCTTTCATCAGACCCGTGTTCCGAATGCTCGAATGTATTCCCTTGCCTCTCTCAACGGCGCCCAGCCTCGCACATGCCTTGAGAACCAGAGGCAGAGAGGCGCTATCCGGTGCCACTCCAAGAGATTCCATCTGGGTATATGTTGAGAGGATTGCACTGTCATTTTTTAGCCTGGCGTGGTGCTTTATGATCAAGTTCCAGTCTTCTGGTTTTGGGTTTTGGATTTGGAGCTGTTCGGGTGTGGGAGGTGGTGTTTGCAGGCTTAGGTTGACAGGTATATCCATTGGCAGAGTTCCCTTCACATATGGCGGGAGATTGTGAGATGATGTTATTTGTCATGTTTGTTTTTTTTCAACGTTATCACGTTGTGCTAGATTTTCAGTATAACCGGAACACAAGTCAGTATATCATGTTTCGTAATACAAATAAAAATAAATTGAAAAACATCTCTTTGCTTACATTATGACATGTAGTGTATCGACTTGTATTCGGTACAGGAAAAAATGAATGCATGAAAAAATCTCTCATTGTCTGGTATCTTCACAATGAGAGAACATTACGTGAAATCAGTTCATCTCCGATGTGACATTCTCATCCAATAATGTATTGTCATGAGAGAAATAATATCTTGTTTCATGCAAGTCATTTTGGATAGGCAATATCTATCGCAACGTATCAATTAGTTGACGACAAAAAGCTCATAGAATTGTATATTACATATACTAGTAGAAAAAAGCATACACCAGATCTCCGTCAGGGATCTTCTTTTATTTTTTGGTGTTAAGAGCATTTAACATTGCACCTGAGGTCGACTTTAATCAGCACTCCCGAAACACGGGGCTTTACACTATTACTGTCAAGAACAGACTTCGAGCATAAACCTGCACGAAGCCTTTAGTGAACTACAATATTGAGAAATTGTCTTCTGATGAGTCTCACTTCAGTGCATTTGAGCGGTGACTAACGATAAGCGTAAAGAACCCACGAAAGCGTTGAAAAGGCGGAGAAAAAAAAAAAAAAATGCACATCTGGAGTCAGAGAAACCGAGCTATTTTTCTGCATTCGATATTCTGAAATCTGAAACTGTAATAATAAACAAAGAGGTGAAAATCCTCAACAATTTGGTGTTGCTGACTGATCATCAACAAAAGCAGAGCACATCGAGATCCTTAAAAAAAAAAAAATCTGATAGTAAAGCCTACTGGCACGTCGTAGCAGCAGAAGCAGCCTCCAAAATTCTCCTAGCTTCTGTGTCGGCTTCGGGTAAGTCACTTGGGATCTGCCAGAATTTTCAGTGAGACGCCACAACAGACTATCGCAGAAACGATTAATAAGTATAGAATTTCAAACACAAACCTTCCCGTATAGGTTTGCCTTGGTAGGTGAAGCTCCAGAAGCCAGCAACAATCTTATGATATCAGCATGCTCACCTCTTGCTGCGTGATGGAGAGGCTGCAGAAGAACATGAACATATACGAAAATAAGTCCATAGTGCAACTTTTAATAGAGTCCCCATTTAGAAAGGGAATTGTTATCGCTACTCCAAAATTCTAATTGTACACTCCAAAGTTTTTATATTTAGAAAGACGCTTATGAAGAGTGCACAATTAGATTTTTGAAGTGCCAATACTAGTTTCTTCTGGAATATGCACAAAACTTTATCCACTATTTGAATTCCCATGTCAAACACTACAAGGATGTGATTTGAGATATACTCACAGTGTCACCTTCGGCATCAACTGTTTCTAGCATTCTCTTTACACGCTCAGCATCGTTACCACTGTTAATTAAAAGTTGAACTACTTCGGTGTATCCTGCATCAGTCATTTGAGGAAAAATAAAAAAAATCGAATAGAAAGATAATTTATACATCTTAATAGTTATAATGTTCTTATAGCCCTACCCCCAGCACAAGCATCATGCAAAGGAATTGCTCCGTCTTCATCCTTAGCCTCCAAATTTGCACCTCTCTCCAAAAGTAACTATATCGACACAATTATTTTCAGCTCAAAGTACCACTTCCAACGAAATAAAAATAGAACTACAAATTGAGCAGACTACTGACCTGGACACAAGAAAGATTACCATAGAGACAGGCCAGATGGAGAGCAGTGTCTCCATCTTCCACTGCATCATCAATGCTGCCTACTAAGTTATCTGTACACAAATCAGAAAGAAGGGGAATCGGGAAAGCATCGGTATAAATTAAATAATACCCAGAAATCAAAATTGAGAAATTAAATACCCCAAGAAAACAAATTTAATGAATCGTGCATATTGGTCCAACGAAATAACTAAAGCGGGCAGGTATTAAAACACATAAAATCAAACGGCCCTTGTGATAATCATTTTGCTTTTAGTTTTTGGTTTCTATCTTTATGTTAAAGATAGAGGGGAAGTACATAGATGCGTAGAAGAATGATGGTTGGAATGATGTAGAAGAAATGTATAATAAAACGTACACAAAACTAAAATTAAAAATCAAAAACCATGCTCATTAATTATCACTTTCAAGTTTTGTTTTCATTCATTCCTCTCCCCGCATACTTTGCTCGTATCCAAACACAAAAAGTTAAAGCTACAAACTAAGAACTATGAACGAAGTCCTTATAAAAAGGACCCATTGTTCCCTCTTTCAAGAATTTGTTTTCATTCATTCCTCTCCCCGCATACTTTCCTCATATCCAAACACAAAAAGTTAAAGCTACAAACAGTGGCGGAGCCAGAATTTTGTAAAAATGGGGTCATGAGAAATAAGCTTTTCACAAGGAAAAAAAAACTTAATGAATTAACCTACTTATAAGTATAAATACATGTCTCACTTAATACTACTATCTAATGCTATTACTCTTCACTTGTAAGTGAGAGTTCTTAGGTTCGAGTCTCGTGAATGATGAGTTCACAACCAATTCATTCCCCCACCCTTCAGTATAAATATATCGTTGTATTCAAAAAGTTACCAAATATATGTGATCAGTTGCCATGAGTCTTACAAATGCTCAATTATTAGATCAATTCAATCCATTGAAAAGAAAACTAAAACTCCATCATTGATGGTAGGTATGATAATGTAAATTGTGATCAAATTCAAGACTTAATAAGAAGTTAGTTGCTGAAACAATTAATGTGAGATGTAATTAAATGAATTCTGTAATGTTCTAATTGGCAAGCGAAAGATGAATTAGGAAGTAAAATTTGTATCTCCAGTCCCATTGATGAAGCCAAATTCCAATTGGATGGTATGCAAAATACCTAGCACCGCTCCAACTACAGCATCAAATTTGGTCTTCTTTGAACTAATTATGAGGTCAAGACAACAAAATACAAGAAGGAGCACTGGGTTATTGGGGTCGTGAGCATACAGTGCCCCTAGTGTAGCTCTGCTACTGGCTACAAACCAAGAACTTAGAACGAAGTCCTTATCAAACAGACCCGTTGTTCCCTCTTTCAAGAATTTGTGTTCATTCCTTCTTCTTTTTTTTCTTCGCCCATATACTTTCCTCAATCCAAATACAAAAACAAAAACCTAAAAGCTAATAACGAAGTAGTTATCAAACGAAACCAAAGCTTCTAGGTACTCTAATCAGTCAAACACAAACTAAATTAAGCTTGTGCAACCAAACTGCACTGAAAATACTCGGGAAATTAAGTTGTTTAAGTTAATTGGGGTCGATAAGTATAGCAAAATTACGCAAAATAACTAAATCAAATCATAATCAACCAATTAAGAAATCAAGTTCAAATCAGCTGGAAAAGAGAAGTGGCTATACCAAGAGCGAGGCGAAGGGCGTCGAGGTCGCCCTGCTGAGAGGCGTCTGCGATGGCGCGAAGGTGGGGAGGCGCCTGAGCGTCAAGCTCCTCCAAACCCTCTTCCTCGAACAGAGCGTTTTCGTCCTCGTTGTCCTCCTCCTCCATCAGACCATTCCTCCGCCCTGGAACCGCCATTGTCTTGTGAAGTTTTGGGGGTTTTTGTTTCGCTGCGTCTCCAGAGAGTGTTCGAATTTTAGGGGTTTAGAGGGGGTGCTGCTGCGCCATTTATATGTCCTTTGTTAAAATTACAGTTTTGGGCATTTGGAAACCAGCCTCTTGCAAAATTGAAATTGTATACTAAAAAAATACAAAAATTCTATTTTGTTGTGGTCGGTTAGAAATTTGATTATATAAATCTTATTAAGGTTCTAGTATTCTTCATATAGTGTCCGTTTCAATTGTAAAATCTAAACGGTAAGAAATTTACTTTTCTAGTACTATAAATAAAAACACAATGCGTTGAGATAACACACTTCAAAATTCACCAAATCTCTCTCTTTACACCCTTGGTGCACCTCTCTCTCTTACACTCTATAATTTTTCAGCTAGATATACCAACCACACATTTTCAGCACGATCTTGCTAATGCTAAGGAACTGAAGGTTCGTGGAGGAGGTTTTTCTATAAATTCAAAGGCTCAATTTTCGTTTTTTGCCAATTAAATTCTTCTAAAACACAAACTTAATATTTTATTAGCTCCGTTTGCATAAAAACATTCCTATGATGCACGAATTCTCAATCTATTATTCATCATTTTATGACTATATATATTGTATTTGCATATATATATATATATAAAGGATGTTCATGCATTAGCAATTGATATTTATATATCTTGATGAAATTGCTATGTAGAATTTTGTGATAAAAGAAACCCAAAGCAAATAAAAGCATGAATTAGGGTTCTGAAAACCCGAAAATCGAAAAAAAAAAAAAAAAAAAAAAGGGAAACCTTGGCCAGTCGCGACCTGAAGTAGTCGCCGCCGAGCCAAGTCGCACCGCTGCGTTGGTTGGTCTGCAGCCAAACCCAAGCGTTGAGTCGCGCCGTCTCTGAGCTGCACCAAGCAGAGCTGTTGCTCGGGCTACAGCATGGAATGATGTCGTATGGCGTCTGGTTTTCAGCCCTTTTGAGCTAATCAGGCCCATTATTACAAGACTCAAGTATTAGACAAGAGAATAAATGTGCAATAGTTATGTTTTCAGAGATGAATTTTAAAAAATGTGTATTTTTACTAGTCAAGGTAATGACCTTAAAACCGGAGAATCCCAGAAGAATCTTGTAGCGCACACCAATCTTTAGATTATAAAGACTTCAAGATTATAGGATACCTGGTGATTCATTGCGCTGGATTAGGTTTCTGTATCTTGCATAATAAACATGGTCAATCTCAGTGAAGTCTGACAACTTCGCCCATTGCTTTGGAACAGAATGATGGTGGCATCGTTGCTCTGTTTATTCAACTATGTTGAGAAGCTGTTGAATCCATAACCAAACTCCTAAGGTATTCGTATTCTGACATGTATTACTCTAGCCTTGAAAAATCATGATCCCACAGCGGAGTAAGCTCGACGTCGGTGAAATGAGTAGGGGCCATGAGATCTAGGGTTTCGATAATAGAGACGATGCTCGACATTGGAATTCGAGGTCTTGGTGGCTCACATGGCTGGCATAAAGATCATGCTAGAGGTCGGCCCCATCGAGATGGACGGCAGCTACTCAAATCTGACAAAAGCCCAAGAAATTCCAACAAGATTCTTAATTATTCTCTCGGTTCTAGGTTATCCGAGGATTGCCACCATTTCCAGGATGACGACCACAATCGTTTGGAGGGCTGTAGCACCAGTCCAGCTCGGCTTCAGAAGAGATGCAACCGGCGGTGGCGTCTGGGCTCGAGGAAGGAGATAACATGTCGCAAATAACATGTCATCTTGTCACAACCACAGCGTACTACGTCGTTCTCTTTGGTTGGACACCAGGCAAATCACGGCTCGCCGGGCTTCCGGCTCGTGGTTCCACATACAATTTCAAACAAGATTTAGACTTACAAATTAATTAATTATATCCACACACTATTTTTCTGCTTTTTGGCTTAGAACTGGGGGTACTTGATTTCCCTTTATTTTTTTGGCTTATCACTGCATTATTGTATAAACCCTTTTATGATTTATTTGTAATTGCTATTTCGGTTCGTAAGAGTTACTTTGCTTCCATTTATATTTTGTACATGGTGCCGTAGGAGAAAGAGGGAGACAGAGGGAGACAGAGGGCAAGAGAACGGCAGACTTAAATTCTGTATTTTCCATATGAATCACCAAGTTTTTATATGGTGCCATGGGAGCTTTGCTTAATTGGATGACTCCCAATACAGCAAAGAACCGTAGTATAAGATTAACTTACTATATAATAGTAGTTGGAAAAACTTTATATGTAAGTTTTTCTCATTGTAAAAATCACCATGTGTACCATTATTGAGAATTGTTTACATGAATAAAACCACAGATGCTATGTATTGGTGTTTTAAAAAAATTAAGGTCACAAGTAACGTGAGTAATTATAAAAATTAAAAAATTAAAAAAAAAAGTCTCTCATGAGCACATAAGCGCGTGCAAATAGGCTAATTTATACTAATCATGATGTGTTTTCTTGTTCTTACAAGTAATACAAAGTCTATGAGGAATTGATCTCCAAATTCCATGGGGATTACTACTAAATTTATATAATCACGCTAATTATAAGATACTATTTACAACAATCACAACCTATTAAGGGCGGTGAGCAAAAATCCGAAGAAAAAATAGCTAGAAAAACCTTGTGACTTCCAAGCATCTATCTTTCAACCAAGGTTTCAGAATGTGATGACTCTGTATATTGACAACAAAGTCAAAAGAAGGATGAGACAGCCTAGGTATGAACTCTTTTGTCCATGTCAAGCGTGAACTGATCTTCGTCACAAGCAAAGGCCTCAAAACGTGAGTCAAAACACTATTAAATTAACATGAAAACACATCTCGTGAAGTTACAAACGTGTACATCAAGTTAATTGAAATCTTTTGAACTTCTAGAGTACTTTGCATCCAATTCAAGTCCACAAACAAGTAATGCATTTTGCATGCCACATTACCACTGGTTATGTTGGAGTATGCCCACAACCCAACAAGTTATGCCTAATTACCTAGTATGAGATGTACCAGTGGTAAATGAAATATATGTTGGCTCCCCAGGCCGTTTTGAGAGTTTTTGTTTTCATTTTTTTTTTAACGGAAATCTTATTTGGTAACTTCTTTTATTTTTTTTAGTTTAATTTTAAAAAAAATTAAAAACCGAAAACTACTTTCTTGAGTTTTCAAAATTTGACATTCAATTTACAGTTTTAATATATTTTTTTTTTAAATTGAAAACTAAAAGTAGTTATCAAACAAATTTCAGTTTTATGATATATCTTTTTTTTTTGTAGCAGTTAGATATTAATGTTTATGCCACTTAGTATTATAGTTTAGTGATATTCCTTCATTTGTAAGTGAGAGATCTTAGGATTGATTCTCGCCAAAGGCGAATTTAAACCACATTATTACTAGTTCATTGTAAGGCTTATCTCACTCCCCTACGCAAAAAATATTAGCGTTAATTTAATGAAATACCCATTTACAAATACCTTTATCATTATGATTCGAAAGTACAATTAATGTTTTTCAACCGTGGTAACCGTTGACGCTTACCAACTAGTTAGCGTTTGAGTGATGCTGTTTAGGAATAATTATACTTCCATCATGCTAGATAGTAATTTTAATTCGATATAAAGTAACAAAGGGAATAAAAGGGCGTGTGGTACTTTCTTATATAAATGCAAAGGTGGATCGATCCATAAAAGAAGGGCAGTTAGCTTAGAGCTACTGGCTTTGCTTGACACATCCGTTTAAACTTTTATGCTTTTTGTCAGTTATGTGAAACAGACAGACAGAGACAAATGCTTTTAGCTTTCTTGCAAACCAAACAAGCGAACCTAATACTTTCGGTTGAGGTTTTGGTGGTGTCAAAATCATTCCAATTGCCATGCCCTATGCTCTCCTTAACTTTCCCTCACTCTCATATAACGAAAATTCTATGGTTCTTTGGAATGTAGGAATACGCCGGAGTGTATATATATATATACACACACACACTAGAAAATCCCCTCACATGGCACACACAAGAAAAAAGAACAATGTCACCAAAAATTAATACACAAGACAGTTAATTCCCTTAAAGAATTGATCAATTTCAACTAAATGATTAAATTTAGACTTGTATAAAAGAATCAACAATGAATATTGAATGAGTAACAAATAATGTTAACAATTAATTGGGTAGCATTGATATTGTGGGTTTCTAGCTAGCTAGCTGTGTTTTAGTATTGGCAACCCACCAAAGGAGAGGCAGAGAAGACGATGACTTGTTCCTTCTTGGCTCCAAAGGGAAACTTATTGGTTTCCTGCAGGTGCTCTTCTTCCGGCGCAGGAAGATTAAGATCCAACTGCAAAACATTTCGTGGTCTCTTTGATTCCGATTGGGACTGAGGATGACTACTCATGGCTTCCGCTGCTGCTGTTGTTGCTGCTGTGCTGATTAATGTTCTATGCCTTCTCATATGACCCCCTAGAGCTTGACCAGATGCGAACTCCGCGCCACACACCGAACACTCATGAACCTTATTGGCTTTGTTTTTGTTATAACAAGGACTAGTAGTATCACTGTTCAATGCCCTGAAAGCCCTATTCGAAATTTGTAATGACAACGTGGTGCTGGTGTTGTTAAACAGATCAAATTCCTCCACTTCTTCCACGAATGACAACGCTTTCTTATTGTCTTGAATTGTGCTGTGAATGTTAGCCTGCTTACCGGGTTTCTTGTGACTGGCTCTATGTCCACCAAGCGCTTGAAACGACGGGAAGCACCGGTCACACGTCTTGCACTGATACAAATATAACCCGGCCGAAGCTGCTGCTGAAGCCGCCTTATTGTTGTTAACCAAATTAGGGTTTTGGGGTTTTGGGGTAGAATTGCCTTGCGCCAGAAGAATCAAACAGTTTGCCATGTCCTCCTCTTCCTCCGTACTGATCTCTGTGAATTGATCAGATGAGGTGGCTGGTGAGGCTGTGGGACCAACATCAGTACTAATCCTTTGTCTGGGACCCACAAGGCCTTGGTCTTGAAGATGATCATGATCATGGCCTGCACTTGATGAGCTTGAAGCTGTTGTGGCTATGGCAGAAAGTGGGGAAGTCAAACGTTGCCTTTTTGTGCGTTTTCCCTTGATGATCATCATCTGAGCCTGATCCTTATAACCCAAAACAGCTTCCTCCTGATCTTGATGATCTGCAGCTTCCATCATCATCATCTCGATCCGTAGCAGCACAACACCAGCAACCCTACCAAGAAAAACGTTTCGAAATTTGAAACCGGAGAGAGAAGAGAGAGAGAGATGGATGGAAATGAAGAAGCAACTTTAAGAAAGTGGGGAGGGTGCAATTATAGTGGTGAGATAGAGCGAGTTTTAAGTAGTAGAGGAGTCTAAAAAAAAGCCGCCCAGGTGATGAATTGTATAGTAACCGTGAGTTTTTGTGCCAAGCTTGGCGTTTTTAATTCCCAACCTTGGAAGTTATATATAGAAATATATAAAAGAAGGAAGGCAAATATATAAATATATATGTGTGTGTGCGCGACTGAATATATCTATCTTTGAAGCATTTATACAAAAACAGTACAGGTGCGTATTGAGGGTGAGAGATTAGCTAGATGCAATGTAAGTGCGAGGAAGCGAGGCAACGAGTGAGATTCGGTTAGCTTTGAAGCAAACCCATTACTTTTTTGCAACGATTCCTTTCTGGAGAGGAAGAAAATTGGTATGCAAGCCTGTGACTGCCACAGAATTTGTGCTTGTCCTCCCACCCCTTTTTCAGTCCTTTTTGTTGCTTTCCTTGCTTGTGTGTGTCTGTTAATTTATCACCTGTTTGAACTATTTTTGAGTTTTTACAGTGTAGTTTAACTAATTCGACAACACTGATTCTCTGTACTATATTTATCGATTACATTGTTGACGGTGTTAGAGGTGAGAGAGACCTAACCATCAGCAATGCCTCATTACTTACTCATAACTAATTAACTAATTTAATAAGTTGTCGCCCAAATGTTTGAAATTAATTTGTTGGTTGGAAATCTTCGTGACTTGTGAGGATGGGATTTTCTTAATTTTTAACTATTAATAGATTGGAAATTCATTACTGACTTAATTAATCAAACTAGCTTAAACAGTTCATGATGCAGTTGACCCACCCACTTGATCATATTATACAATAATCTCACTTTTGGATGGACAATAACCCAAAAATCACGCCGTCCCTATGCTATGATCCACTTATTCAATTGACATTTCATGCTGGCCACCAATCATTAGGGCAGCTTCACCAAAAATAATTAGGGTAAAAAATAATTAACACTTTCTTAGTAGAACTAAATAGCTGCAGAATCACATAAATTACACCCAAGTTTCAATCCCTTAGGACAGTTAGAGTTACTACCACCGTCCACCCATGTTCTCACATTTTTGTACCGGACATGTCTCAGACGCTATATATATACATTGTATTACAAAGCAACTAAAAAAAATTGGAAACATCCGACTAACTAATGCTGCAAATTACTTATTTTTAAGATTTGGGAGAAAAATGTAAAAGTTATAGCTATCAGCTTAATCTGGTTCATTGTCTAATTAGATAATTATCTTATAAGATGAGCTGCTAATTATCGATGACTTGTATATTATGGATTAATGCGACTTCAAAAAACAACGTGATGCATGCATATTCTATGTCCAAGGATTGCTTCATGACAATAACAGCAAGATACAATTACAACCAAAGCCAAATATTAGAGAGAATACTGAAATTAATTATATTCTGGAAAACGGAATGGGGGCAAGAAAAGTTTTAAGTTCCGATTATATCTATTAATTAACAATTAACACTTATCCGTTCCTTTTTTTGACAAACTATAACACCTCTATCAAGTTAGTAAACAACATAATCTCGTCTTAATTTTTTTATACGGTACTTATTAAGAACTTTCCTATACGCCGATTATATATAACAACTAATTAATAGTGAAATCATACAGTACATTATAATATATATACATTGAAAAGAAAGAGTATATATTTTGTGTCATCATATGGGCGATTACGTGTAACTTTGTTACTTGATTAAGCAAAGATATATACAAAAATAAATTAAAGAGACCAAAAATAGAGGTAGAGTAGTGTGGAGCAGAGGGCAGAGGGAGGAATGGGATTACAGGGAGAGATTCTTGGCGTAAGGAATTGTAGGGGGAAGAGGGGTTGTGAGGGGCACGTAAATGGCAAAGCCAGCATCAGCTGTAGTTAGTGACACAAAGTAAAGCATCAAATTCATTTCTTTTTTATTATATTTTAGGGATTTTGGTTGGTGACATAACATGGGGTTTGCTTCATTAATTCTCTTTTGCCCTACTCTTTCTTTGTATGAATATTGTGTTGAAAGTATCCCACATCGATCGTATCTCTAAGAAAATTTAAATACCCTAATCCAACTTTAACTAATACCGAAACTTTTTGTGAAAAAACTTCACACCTTACAAATTGTGCAGGTGGTAATTAACGGTTAGAGACAATACCAAGGTTGTTGAAAGTGGACCTTTGGCTCTTCTCTCTGATAATTTAACATATTGATCATATATAATCACATCCCTTATTAATTATGTCTTTTAATCTTCTTCAATTCATTCGATCCAACGACCGAAAATTAAGAAAGGTGTGTGAGAAGTAAAAAAAGAATATGTGAATAGCACACACCAATCATATATTATATTATGTACTCATATATTATATACTACTACTTCTCATCCACTCCTTATCCTCAAAAGCTTTATATACATCTAAAATATTAGAGTACTGGCTTTTGAACTTGGATGATTGATATGTTCACTCCACTTCACATGTGTAGGCATTGCTTTCACTTATTAAATATATAATGTCATGTTCTTGCTCACAAGTCTCTTCTTTCTTTTTTTTAATTAATTAAAGAATGAAAATAATTAGTTAAGAGCTTCAATATGCCTTGACTTATGACAATTATCTAGTGTCTATACATGTAGGTGACTTCTTGCCCAAAAGCTAGTGCAGTTTTTTGTGTACATTCATTCAGTTAAGAAATTTATAGACAGGCACAATAATGTAGAGTCGATTAATTCAATATATTAGAATAGAAATCCAAGATAGCCTAAGAAGTAATCGTTTCCTTTCAATGCAGCTGGGCACCAGCTTCCGGAGAAGTATGCCTCACGTCTGTCCTCTTCACTAAGCCATAGGATGGGCTATATGGTCACATGAAGTCCGAATAAAGGCTCTTTTTTTTTTTTTCTTTCTATCAAGCTATAGGTAAAGTGTTATGTCTAGAGTGCCCAAGAGATATTGTGGAAGTGGTTTCTCAAACTCCTAATATCTTCAATAATAAGGTCCTCACCCCCCACGCAATAGGGTATTTTCTAAGAATGCAGTTGTGCCAAGTGACAACTAGCTCCGAATGCAGCACAACTGCACTTACGCACAAATGCTGCTATAATTTTTAAGGAAGTTATTTTCACATTCTTTTTCTTTTAAATAAAAGATATTATCTACACTAAGGAGGTGGAGGTGGAGAAATGCGCTAAGCCTCACAATGGGCTAGCAATAATGTGATTCAAAATTGTTTTTAACAATAATATGGTTCAAATTCGTCTTTGGCCACACATTCTTTTTTTTTTCTTTTTTTTTTTCTCCTAGCTATTATATTAAATAAGTTAAACTGAACCATCGGCTAAAATTAAATAGATTCTGCAACTTCATGGTACAAGGCCAAAGCCCAAAATAGAGGACCCAAACTTGTGCCCAATGCTAGCAAAAAAAACAAAAAAAAAAAAAAAATCTTTTAAGGCTCAAAGCCCAAATATGCCTAATTGAAAACCTGATCACAAAAGTGTGTGGGGGGGGGAGAAGAGACCATAACCGTGGATTAGAGATAGGAAGAATAGAGGTCATGTTTCCTTGCCTAATTTCATGGGATGATGTGAAATTCCTGGTTAATCGAAACAATGATGATGATTGATTTGATTTTAATTATCTCGATGCATCGCTCATCCAACTTTTAGCATTAATATTTAGTAGAAGATAATCTATTTTAAAACAGATATATCTTATTGTGTTTACAACAATCGCTACTAGATCTTGAGAAATTCCTTATTAATAGATACAATGATGATGATTGATTTGATTTTAATTATCTCGATCGCTCATCCAACTTTTAGCATCAATACTTAGTAAGAGAAACTATTTTAAAACAGATATATCTCATTATGTCTACATCACTCGTCATATGAAACGTGACTAGTGTTGTAAACACACATATTTATACACCATTAACACATTTAGATTTCCTCCAATGACTAATATTGCAATATTAGCCTCTCTTTTTTGGTAGGTGGCAATATTAGTCATTGGATAACAAAATACTTTTGGCTTTTTGTGCAAGTTGAATTGCATTGATTGAATGTTTTATAGCTACGTATTTGTTTTGAATTTGTATAGGAAGAAGGAACGGGACCAAAATGGTGTTCCTATCCTTTTGTTTCTGGTATTTCTATTCCCACGATTTTAACGTTCTAAAAGGACCTATTTTGGACTCATGAGAATAAAGAAATTTTGGAATATTTGTTTTAGAAACGACAACTAGATGCGGAAAAATTCATCGGAAAACCAACGGTCCAAAATCGATAGTGGAACAAAATAGAATTGGTTCACAAGGATGGTTCTCTTAATATGGTATTGATGAACGTTTTTATTTCACAGATGTTTTAGTAAAATGTCAAAATGTGATATAAATATCACAAAAAAATTAAAAATATTGAAAAAAAGGATTGGGTGACTACACAACCCAACGAATTGCTGCGCTTTAGTTTTGTAAACTGATTTTAACACACCATTTTTTCTACATGCACACTCCTATTCATTCGGAACAAAATATTTTCATTGTACAAAGATAAAAAAAAATATACTTATTTAGAGAGAGATACTTATTTAGATAAAATAAAGTAAAGAATCAACGACAAAAACAGAGTGCAAATGAAAATAAAAAAGTGCATATAATTTATTTTCTTTACTTTTTCTTTTGGCTTTATTGTCAAAATGGTCCCTATGTTATAGTCATATGGCCAATTCAGTCTCTATGTTTTTTATTTAGCTAATTTAGTCCTTATGTTTGTCTCTGTTAGCCAATTAAAGACATTTCATTCAATCTAAAATTCATAAGAAAAACTATATGAGATATAATCACCCTTTCTCTTTACAGAAAAATGCAAATCAATGAAAAATAACACATATAAGAGATAAAACCTCATATCTAAAAAATGATTAAGGTCGTGACATAGTAAAGAGAGGGGGGTAATGTTATTTATACATAAGTTTATAACAATTTTTAAATATTTTTTAATAGAAATTAGATGGAAATGTCCTTAATTGACTAACGGAGATAAACATAAGGATCAAATTGGCCAAACTGAAAACACAAGGATTAAATTGACTCAATGACTAAAACAAATGGACCATTTCAACATTTAAACCTTTTCCTTTTTGTTGTCTTGCAGTTGCGGACATCTTTAATTAGAAATTTATTCGCATTTAAAGTCTACGGACTTTTATTTTTTATAAATTAAAATAATAAAACAGAAATTTATCAAGTAAGAGAAGATTTATCCATCATTTATTTCCTCTTTCAAACGAATATTTCTCTCTTTTCTTCCCGCTGTACCAAACTCAAGGTATCGTTTGGTATGTAGACGAGACAAGACGGGACTGGACAAGGCGGAACGGAACGGAGCAGGAGCAAAGATGCCCTCGGATGGAAACAAGGAGGAAGAAGAAGGAGACGGAGAGGTTATAATTTTGTGTTCCATGGATGTGGAACGAGTCGTTCCAAGGGGGTGAGGTGGAACGAAAATTCACCCAAGACTCGTCCCGTGGAACAGTTTGTTCCATCCGTTTTAGGCGCACCAAACGTAGGACGGTACACCTTGTCCCACTCTATTCCGTCCCGTCCCACGTTCCAAACAGTACCCAAAAGAACTTAGAGCCACAAAGGGGGAAGGACGGATTGATTTAAATTCACATTCTGACTTGACAGACTTATGAAAGAGAAAAATTACATAAGTTACATAAATTCAACAGGCAAAAACAATGGTATACGCTTGAGTATGATCTAACATCTATTAAATGTATTTTTTTAACATATTATTTATCTCTTGATACTACCTCCAACCCTAGTATTAAAACCTAAAATTTTTAACTCAGAAAATTTAGGCTTTAACCCAGAAATAATTTTTCTACTCAACATTTTAGCCTGATATTATTAAAGAATGAAGTTAAGACATTTTTTTTTTCTTAAAGTAACTTTAAAAAAAAAATTATGTAGAATATCCTAATTAATTTTATGAACATTTTAACCTAAAAATATTTAAATTCTGATAAATATTGAAAAATCACTAAACTGACACCATGAACTCGTGGAACACTATGAAAGAATATGAAACACATGTACGATTTTTTTTTTTAATTATTTTAGCCGTTGTATTTAAATTTGGACCATTAGAAATTTATTTTTTTTACCGTTGGATTTGATCATATTAGATATTCGTTGTTGGATTTAATCATATTAGATTAGCCGTTATATTTGATGAATTTTTAAGTATAAAACCACACACACAGAGATGGGCCAAATATGAATTTATAAGATCTACTCCAACCCTTGGAGTAAAACTCAAATTTTAGGTTCTAAACCTCCCCTAACTTGCTCCAACCCTTGGAGCAAATATGAGTTTTTTAACTCAAAAACTCATTTCTAGGACAAATTTAGGCCAAAATTCCCCTTGGGTTAGTGGGGCTAACCCACCATATATGTGTATTTTTTTTGGTTTCATATTTATAAATTCATTAAATCCAATAGTTAAGATCTAATGTAATCAAATCTAACGGTAAAAAGAAGATCTAACAGTCCAAATTTAAATCTAACAGCTAAAGTAATTTAAAAAAAAAATATTTCATGTGTTTCATATTCTTTCATAGTGTCAGTTTAGCAATTTTTTAATATTTAATAAAATCTAAATATTTTTTGGTTAAACTGTTCATAAAAGCTATTTTAAGAAGAAATAAAATTATCATAAATTCATTCTTTAATAATCTCGGACAAAAAGTTTAATCCAAACGAATTGGAACAGAAAAACTGTTTTTGAATTAAAAATTTTAGGTTTTTTTTTTAAGAAACGATAGTAGTTTGTATTGATTAAAGTAGGAATCATTACAAGCAGTCAAAATCAATTCAAGCAAGATTCTTCCTCGAGCAAATCCAAGATTATACTCGGAGGGGTATCTAGCCAAGAGTGCTTAAGAGTAAGACCTAAACGAGCAAGTCTATGGGCGATTTTGTTGGTATGGCAGCGAACGTGGGTAAAGAAAGCTTCGGTGATTGTAGGAAGGAAGGCCTTGATATCCTCTATATTCTGCCCAATGAAGGGAAAGATTTGGTAGAGGGGTCTCTTAGCGCCTCCATAGACTAAAGCAAATCATATTCAAAAAGAATATTTTGGTATCCCCCTTCGCTCGCCCAAACCACAACGAACCGAGCTGCCAAAGCCTCAGCCTAGACATGTGAGAAAACAAGGTCAATGCATGCACATTTAGTGGCCACAAAATATCCAGAGTCCATGCGAATCACACATCCAAAACCTCCATGCTTTGTGATTTCATTTCGGAGATGGTATAACTTAAGACCAACTTTAATGGTAGGCTAAAAGTCAAATTACCTCCCAAATCCAATCCAACCCAAGAGGAAAATTTGGGCTAAATGCTAAATGCTAAAATCAAGGCCAAATTCCCCTCAAAATTTAGTCCAGAAATCGGAGTGGACTCCACCTAATATTTATCGGAATTAAAAATTTTTTTTAGATTAAAATGTTCATAAAATTAATTTACAATAGTCTACATATTTTTTTTTAAATTTAATTTAACAAAAAAAAATAGCCTAAGTTCATTCTTTAATAATCCCAGACTAAAATTTTAGGCTAGAACGGTTGGAGCAGAAAAGCTGTTTCTGGACTAAAAGCTAAATTTTCCGGACTAAAATATTTGACTTTTAGCCCAACCATTGTAGATGGTTTAAGGGTTGTATATGGTCTAACCCAGGGGAAATTCTAGCTTTACCCCAAAATAAGTTTTTGTTAAACTCATATTTAACTTTACTCTAACGGTTGACCAAAGTTGGCGTAAGTTTAGAACAATTTGTGATGGTAAAATTGTGTAGTAAATGGGGGGAAACCTTAGTGCTCTGCTGGGTCAAGAGAAATAATAATACACTTGTACCGCGATGCTTTATAAGCTTCTTTAACTTCACGGCTTCAATAAAAAATGACCGAGATTGACACCACATGACATGCTCGATACAAATTTTTGGTCCCAATAATCCGCTGAAAAGGTGAAGGGGGTACTACCAATCACATGGTGGCCCACACACCATACTCTGCTGCAGGAGGATGGATTGGGTACAGCTGTGAAAATCGACCGATGACAAGGCACAGTGCCAGCCTGGTAGCTGAACCTGTACCGTGCTTCATGTACCCCACCTCCACGTACGTGCTCACATGGTCCTTCCAAAATTTGACCTACATAAGTTATAACACTTCAGAATCTTATACAACACATTGGTTTATGAGATGATTCGATATTTGAATAGTTAGACTGATACTGCCAAAATTTAGTAACGCATTTTCAACCGTTGATAACCATTTCATCTTTTACACAAGTGCATTATAAAATTTTCTTGGATATTAAACGATATTATCTACATTAAAGGTGAGGGATAGGCTAAGTCTTATAATGAGTTTAACAATAATATAATTCAAACTTGTTTTTAGCGAAAATCGAATATAAAACCTCTCACTTACAACTGAAAAAGAATATCACTAAACCGCAATACAAAGTAATTAGAATGATGTCGTTCTATTTATATGTGGTTAATTTAAGGCTCTAGCAAATAAGCTCTTCAAAATTTAATTTATAAATGGTTATTCAAGTCTCATGCCAACATGAACAATTGTTAAAATAACTATACTGAAGTCTTTCATACATGTAAGTTTAATTGGATTAATAGTCATTGTGGTGATAGGGTAGTTGAAAGATAGCTCTCTATGGTAAAATAATTAGGATTTAAGCCATTGTAGTGAAGTCTATTAGACCCAAAATTGAAAATTTTGTCAACTCACATGAGGCTCACATATGAGGCTAAAAATATAAAGTTAGCCTCACACGTAGACATCACGTGCTAACAATTGATGGAGTCTTGTTTTAGATATGTATGGCTCACATGCTAATAATTAACAAGGAGTTATGAAATTTTCAACTTTGGACCTAAATCCTAATATATTTCACCATAAATGCTTAAATCCTAATTTTTTTAATCGCAAAACTATACTTTGACTACTATATCACTACGGAGGCTAATAGTCCAATTATCCTTTTATTGATAAAAGAATTTCGTAGTTATTTCTAGTGGGCAAATCACAAGTGTTATGGGCTATCATTGGAAGTAGGTTGTGAATGGGGAAGTGAAGCTTATTTTATTTTTGTAATCATATGTGAAAAGATCAAAAAAAAAAAAAAAAAAAAAAAGGGAAAATAATGTTGGATATTTGTTTTATTTATTACAAACAATATATTACTCTCTAAACTATTCATTTTTAACGAAAAATCACATTTTTATTTTTTTTTCTAGTACTATTCATTACACATTTATTTGTCATTTTTTATTAAAACTTTTTTTTTTTTAAATTTTTTGTTAATTTTTCTTTAAAATAAAAAAAATGTAGACAAAACGCATAGAATTTAAATACGATAATTTGTTCGCCACCAAAACAACCAGCCATTTATAAAAATATATATTGAACATGTTAAAATCCTATTTCTAACTTCGTCATATTTGTCTTTGTTTGCTTCCAAGTTTGTCCATGTGTCTTGGATTTGATCTCATGATTCAGAGTTACCTGAATAAACGTTTGGGCTTTGTCTTGAATAATCGAGAGGTCAATCGCTGCTGGTGCGGGGCCCCACCATCTCTTAACTTTTGTTAATTTACTCAGATTAGTTGAGAGATTTTTTAAGATGTTTAGAATACGGAATAGTACTTCATGTGTTATTATACAAGTGGTAAGATAATTGTATTAAAAAGTTAATAACATAAAAAGTAAAAAATTTCACCGCTTACACAATCACATGATGTACCACTTGTGCTACGATTACTAGGAAAAATTTCTCATATTAGTGTCGTGTGGTTTGTTAATTTCCTCATGAATGTGGTACTAAGAAGGCCTTTAAGAGGAGGGATCCTCAATTTTTGTTTATAAAAATAGAGATTAGTTATGGGGTTCATATCACACCGAACTTTAACAATCTGAACCGTTTATTTTTCAAGTTGCACCTCTTAGATCATCATTGCAAAATATTAGCCAAATCGAAAATATTTAAGACATCTAATTAGGTTCAAAATAATTAACGAATACTTTGTTATATAAGAAATAATGAAATTTTATTTTGATAATTAAATAGGCAAATGGTTTCGAATTGAATTGAATTTTTGCAAGGATTATCAATGAATCAAAACTTACAAAATAGACGATTTAGATCGTTAAAGTTCGATACGAAAGACTTGAGTTCCACACTTAATTCTCATTTTTTTGAAAAAAAAAAATAGAGATCCTTTTACATAAAGGATCTGATGGTAATAAACACAATTAGTTTCGGACTGACAGACGCGTGGCTGTAATTTATATGTAATAAGTACATTTGTCTCCGACAAAAAAACAAGTACAATTGCCATTTAAAAGAACCATGTCTCCTTCTTGGTTTGGTTTACACAAGGGAGACATGACCATAATAATTGTTAAAGTAGAACTCCTTTTTCTTCTTTTTTTTTTTTTTTTGTTTAACAAACGGTCATAATTAAATTATATTAATATTTTTTTATAGAGATAGACAAAATAGAAAGTGTGAGAGAAATAAAGGAAGAGAGGAATAGAAAGAGAGAATTTTAGATATTCCAAAAATCTTTACCAACCACGATAGCATCACTACCTCCTTCCTTAAAGTGTTTTTGTTAGAAGCACATGACAATTTTTAATATAAATGCAAGTGAGCAGTTGGAAAGCACTTCTAACTTTTTCTATAAAAATAGACTGGAAATACTTTTGATGATCAAATTATTTTTAGTTATTTTAAAACATTTTCAAACAAGAGTATATAACAATAATCAAGGTTTTTTATTATTATTATGTTTAAGTCTGTACTGAATTTTTTGTTGGACAAATGATATTATCTACGCTACGAAGGTGAGAGTGTGGAGTAAACCTCAAAATAGATCAACCATAATAATATGATTCAAATTTATCTTTTAATGAGAATCAAACCTAAGCCTGTACTGAATTAGAAACGTATAATTACTCTTCAATATCGAAATTACTCGTATCATTTCCATGCATATGCTCTGGCATGCATAGATAATCTCATCATCTTTCGATGTTGTATTTTTTTATTTTATATTTTTGTAAGGGAGATAGAATGAGGGACGATCCCACTATCAGCTAAGATCCATAAGTTATAAAATAAAAAGGGTCACCGCATTTTATATCACAAAGTTTAGGGGCCGTTTGTAAAATAAGCCACAAAGTTTTAATTCTTGCATATTACACCGTGCTTTTTAAATTGCACTCATTTAACTATGGGGAGAGTGTAGTCTTAACTTCATAATGAACTAACAAAAATGTGATTTAAATTCATCATTGGCAAGTGAAAAGAAATACACTAGATTGTAGTATTAATTGATATCATTAGTGGACCTTTTAAACATATAACAAATAAATATGTCTTAGACGACGACCACTAAAACAAAATCTTGAATGCATGCATATAGTTTTATAATATATCAACGTAAATATATGTATCAACCTCGTTTAGTTTGAATGAGGGATCCTCTTCGGAGTCTCTTTGTGAGGATCCTGATGATCTTCCAATCGTGTCCGTTCATCGTACATCATGCGGTCAAAAATTATTGTAAATTTTTTTATTTTGAAATATAATATGAACAGTACTTAAGAAATTTGACCACACGATATACGATAAACAGACACGATTAGAAGATTCTCGAGACCCTCACAAAGAGGATCCGAAGAAGATCCTCATTCATTTAGTTTAGTTCCTACTTGAATATGTCTCGAACTTGCCTCTACCCTCTACCATGAGTTGGTCTACGGGCAGATAATTAAGTATGATTTTTTTTAATGAATAAACATGATTGTTTATACGTTAAAACTTTTCATAAATCAAATCCATTGAAAACTTGGTGTGCGCAAGCATTGGGAAAATTACAAGAAAATTGTAATATTCTTCTAAAAAGCATACAAACAATTTAGCTGAGCTATAGATATCTCGCTTTCTTTAAGAAGATTCAAACCCATTGCGGATTGACAAAAGTTCACGAACCGATGCAGCAATATAGTTCTTGACTTGTACCCTTCAAGACACAATAGCCAACAAAATTGTGTTTAACTCATACATTTATGCACAAAAAGAGAAATGTTCAAAGCTCAACCATAAGAACCCCTTTCTTTGGCCAATATAAGTAAAAGATAGAAAGTATAGAGGAATAAAGATTGTAGTTGTTAGGAAATTGGTAGTAGGATCATATATAAAAAGATAATGGAAAAATGCTAATAATTATATATTTATTATCACCCTTAGACCATCTTCAATGATTGGGCTAAAAGCCAAATTTTTTAGCCTGGAAAATTTAGCTTTTAGCCCAAAAACAGCTTTTCTACTCCAACCATTCTAGCCTAAAATGTGACATCCCACATCGCCCAGGGGAGTGATCCTTATATGTATATTCTCATCTCTATCTAGCACGAGGCCTTTTGGGAGCTCACTGGCTTCGGATTCTGTAGGAACTCCGAAGTTAAGCGAGAAGGGGGCTAGAGCAATCCCATGATGGGTGACCCACTGGGAAATTGCTCGTGAGTTCCCAAAAACAAAACCGTGAGGGAATGGTAAGCCCAAAGCGGACAATATCGTGTTATGGTGGTGGAGCGGGCTCGGGAAGTGATCCGTCCCGGACCGGGATGTGACAATTTGGTATCAGAGCCTAACCCTGGCCGCGTGTGTGCCGACGAGGACGTCGGGCCCCTAAGGGGGGGTGGATTGTGACATCCCACATCGCCCGGGGGAGTGATCCTTATATGTATATTCCCATCTCTACCTAGCACGAGGCCTTTTGGGAGCTCACTGGCTTCGGATTCCTTAGGAACTCCGAAGTTAAGCGAGAAGGGGGCTAGAGCAATCCCATGATGGGTGACCCACTGGGAAGTTGCTCGTGAGTTCCCAAAAACAAAACCGTGAGGGAATGGTAAGCCCAAAGCGGACAATATCGTGCTATGATGGTGGAGCGGGCTTGGGAAGTGATCCGTCCCGGGCGGGGATGTGACATAAAACTTTAGCCCGAGATTATTAAAGAATGAATTTAGGCTATTTTTTTTTTGTTAAATTAATTTTTTTTAAAAAAAAAATTAATATGTAGACTATCGTAAATTAATTTTATGAACATTTTAATCTAAAAAAATTTAAATTCCGATAAATATTGGGTGGAGTCCACTCCGATTTCTGGGCTATTGGGGGAATTTGGCATTGGTTTAGCATTTAACATTTAGCCCAAAATTTCCCCTTGGGTTGAAGTGGGTTTGGGGGGAAATTTTGGGGAGTAATTTGGCTTTTAGCCCACCATTGGAGTTGGTCTTCGTTAATAGAGTAATAAACACAAATTAACAAAGAAAAAATGTTACAAGAGTTACAAAAGATAAAAAGTTAAATTGTCACATCCCGGCCCCGGCGGGACCACCCATCCTGGGAGTGCTCGTGTGAGTTCCCAGAAACAAACCTGTGAGGGCGTGGTCGGAATCCAAAGTGGACAATATTGTGCTACGATGGTAGAGCGGGCCCTGGAAGTGGTCCCCCTCAGGCCGGGATGTGACATAAAGTCTTCATCTTAATTTTCCACTAACCACAAATACTCACAATTATAATTAATTTGCAAAAATCACTTGAAAAATAACTACAAAAAATCAGAAGAAAATACGGAAATCACTTACTAAAAAAATTTTGGTCTTTAAAGCTTTCCATTTTGATATTGCAGTCTTGAATCACGAGTAGTAGTTGTGTATTTTTGGAGTTACCATTTACACATTAGATAGGTTGGAGATGATGATATATCTCTTAACCGATAATGACAGGTTGGTTTGGATCGATTCTTGATTTGTGTAAAGACAAAAATACATAACAAATTTCTCTCCTAAAAGCTATAGAACATAGTACAAATATGAGTGATTGCTCAAAGAAAAGCACAAACGAAGAAGTCTAAGGAGAGCACCAAAGCAGTAGCGGCTGCCTTCTGCAAACGGCGCCCCTTGTTCTTCTCCAAAGGGACTCTTAAACTAATCAAGTTTGCTTTCATATGGTGAAAACTCGTAAATAACTAATCATTTATTTTATTACATGTATTAATTATAATTAAAAAATTAAATTAAATATATGCCAGTCGATTAGAGTTGGTGCGGTTCGGTTTAACCACAAAAATAAAAATAAAAAAACCAAACCAAACCAAACCAAGCCAAGCTCCCGGCATCTTCGGACGGTTCAGTTGGTTTTTTTTTTTTAAATGCCCAACCCTAACATCAACCCTGCCAAAAATGGATTTGTTGCGTTTTCATGTTTTAGAAAATCTTGTGACAAAACTATTGTGTATTTTATTTGCCTTTTGGAGCTAGGGTTTGCTAAGATTATAAACAACTTTTAGGGTTGTATTTGATAATATAAATTTTGCTATTTCTCTCATACTTCTAGTGAATTCCAAATTCTGTGCTCTCTTAAGAATAACGTTGTTTATTTTTCTCTGTCACGTTGCATCGTTAGCGATCAAGAAAAATACTACAAGCAATCGGTTTCAGGCATCCCTTCTTACTGCCAACAGCGGTTGCCTAACGGCACATTCACCACTTACACCCTCCCCTCCAAGTTTACAAGGATAACATTTTAAACAAATAAAACCTTAACTTTCCAATTATTTATATTTATCTAATCACATCTCTCCTAAATAACTAATTTACAAATCATTTTTATATAAATTCGATCATTCCAGAGACGAGAGGTTACGTGTCCCCTGTCCCTCATATCCACGTGTCACGCCGACAAGCGTTTTCGTCGCCGACGCCTCGGTCTGAAGTTATGAACAGCACCGGTCCAGAAATTGCAGATTATCAGATAGGCTCGACGCCTCCACGCGAAAATTAAAAATTAAAAAAAAAATTTGAAAAATCCTTATTATTTCGCCATCTCACAGGCTGTCGACCAATCACGTTCCACATTCCAATGCACTTTGGACCGGCAACCGGCTACAGCCGGTTCCCCATCTCTCATCAACTTCGATATATATAATTAGAACAACCGCTTCAAAGTCCCGTGTCAAGTATTACTAGTCTTCTGCTACTTAGCTACGCTATACCGGTGAGCTTAATTCGGGAGCAAATATCGACCGTCCGATCATCTCAACCATGCCGATCCGGAACATCGCCGTGGGCCGACCTGAGGAAACGTACCACCCGGACGCGTTGAGGGCTGCGTTAGCCGAGTTCATCTCGACGCTCATCTTCGTTTTCGCCGGCGAGGGCTCCGGAATGGCATTCGCCAAGCTAACCGATGACGCCGCAAATACTCCCGCAGGCCTCGTCGCCGCCGCGCTCGCCCACGCCTTTGGCCTCTTCGTCGCCGTCTCCATCAGCGCCAACATCTCCGGCGGACACGTTAACCCGGCCGTCACCTTCGGCGCCTTCATCGGCGGCAATATCTCTCTCCTCCGCGGCATCCTCTACTGGATCGCCCAGCTCCTCGGGGCCACCGTCGCCTGCGGCCTCCTCAAGTTCGTCACCAACGGCCAGGTAACTTTCTCATCTCCCACTTCCCACTCCCCGTTCCGCTTTTTAGGTAAATAAAATAGTGACTTAGCTACGGTTTTTGATACGGTGCTTTGCAGACTACCGCTGCTTTCTCCCTGTCCTCGGGAGTGGGAGTGTGGAACGCGTTCGTTTTCGAGATCGTGATGACGTTCGGACTGGTCTACACGGTCTACGCGACCGCCATTGACCCGAAGAATGGGAGCGTGGGGACAATCGCGCCCATCGCGATTGGTTTCATCGTTGGCGCCAACATTTTGGCGGGTGGGGCTTTTGACGGAGCGTCCATGAACCCGGCCGTTTCTTTCGGGCCGGCGTTGGTGAGCTGGAGCTGGGAGAACCACTGGGTCTACTGGGCCGGGCCTTTGATCGGCGCCGGGCTCGCCGGGCTCATCTACGAGTTCGTGTTCATCGGCAACAGCGGCCACGAGCAACTGCCCTCCACTGACTACTAATTGATTAAGCCTTAGTTAAGCTTAATTAAGGAGTCTTAAGATTTAATTACATTTGCATGCATGATGGGTTTTGTACCTTTGAGTTCTTGTGTTTCGTTAATTTCATCAAGAAAATCATGATCATGATCGATGTCGTCATGAGTTGATCTCCATCGTTGATTTGTAATTTGTTTTGCATGCTCCGTGCTGTTGTGTCACTAAATTCCATTGATCTTTTGTATTTACTGTATTTTAAATTGTTCTTAATTTTATCGACTGCTAGTTTGGACCCTACGAGAATGATCGGTGAAAAGCAAATACTCAGGTGGGGTTTAGTTAAAAAGCTAAATCTGGAACCTCACTTAATTTTTTGGTTAGCTTTAACCTACCCCTTAAGGTAAAAACCACCCTGCATGCAACTGATTTGACCCTTGCCACCGACAATATAATGTTTTCTTGGATTCCTTCGGATAAGTAATATTACACTAATCACATTTTTAAAATAAGCTGATGAATCAAATTACAGAAAACTTAGAGCATACTTGCCAGGTAATTAAATTCTTATTATCGTTATGACAGTTCATAAATAATACATCATCATTACTTGATAATTTAAAATAATTGGTAATAAAATCAGTTGTCTTATAGTATATAACTAACGAGAATTAACGTATGCATGCATTTGTGAGGCTGGATTTCAAATGAATTGTCGTGGCAATGTTATCAGTTGATCCTTTTTTAATGAAGAAAAAAAAAACTTATACATGCATCTAATGATGTATCTATTTGATTCCTCTTTTTCAATGTGTAGTTTGAATAGAAATGGTATTCATATTTTGTGCAATACATTGGAATCAGATTGAATCTATATATTGAAATTAAGCAAGCAGAAAACATACATTTTGAAACTAATTACAACTAGCTACAAGATATTCTTAATTATAAATGGTATATATTTAGAAGTAAAATTACCAACCTAGCTAAAGCTAAGCTTGGCCAACATAAATACAATTAGACACACACACACACACACAACTATTTTACATGTGACTAGCTATGGAGGAGTAAATTCAACTCAACTGCATGCATGATGCATCTTCAATATATATTTGTGCACGCAATGCAATGCATGGTGATTCAATTAATATATCATGTGGCCTTGGAAATTAAAAGAGCTTTTGATATGATATAGTTTTTAGGTCGGTGGATATATTTGATTTCAAGTGGACGGCCTGAGGTGGGTGTTATTCACGTTCGGGTCCACCATAAAAATGAAGACTGCCCATATGAAATGTATGCGACGAAATTAAGTTAAAAGATTGCACTATAACGTTTCGTTCTAAACGTATTCGATATAAGTTCTTCTCAAACTAGAAGAAGGGTACTATACCCTACTTCCACCTCACAGAAGTCCGAAAATGATTTGTATGGAGCGAATTCATTTTTCATTTCACGTAATAATACATTACCAGATTTAAAAACGAGGACATAATAACCTTAAATCGGTTTTGTATAAAAGCCGCTCTCGACATTCCTAATCATCATCTCACTCTCGATCATGAAATGTGAAGCAATCAGAGCACGTGAGAATTGTGGACCATTTTTGCAGTATCATCACCATCACCAAATGGATGGACCCTAAACTTGTCCTTTTAGTCTGCCTCTTTTGGCCACCTTTGCGGGGTGCTATCCTTTTCAAACTCTAAAGCTCAAAAGCTTACTCCTCTTTTTTCTCCATTGAAATGCTTCGACGTGTTAATTACCCTTCTTTCTCTCACTGCAATATTCACTACTGCCGGAGTATACTGTTGGATGCGGCAAGTGGCGAAGTCCATGACGTGGTTCCAAGGTGGGCACAGATTCCATGCTACCTTCCAAACTAAAGATCTTCAAAAGAGATTTTGGGGTCCCATACCTCACCGCCCATATGAGTTTCTTTTTCAATCACACTGTTTAAAGATAATTACCGTTTTGATTATAAGCGATATTATAATTCCAAGTTACATTAAATTTAAGAGAGCGGAAACGGAGGATTTAAATACGAAGATTGAATAAGTCAAAAAAAAAATCAAGTAACTACTATTAAGGGAAGCGGATATTGAGAGTTTGAATATGAACGTCCAATAAGAGAATCATTAGAGAAACCATTTTTATATGGGCAGATAGATTAAAGAAACTGTTTTCTCTACATAGTTACTTCGTGTATATATTAAGACGGTTCTATACAAATATCTTGGTTTTAAAAACTGTACATATTTACTATCATGGTCCACCACTTACGGTACACGTTTGAAATTTCAAAATATATATAAATAGTAGTAAACATATTCTCTACTCTTTTATTCTCATATCTTTCCATCGCCTCCTCTCACACATTACTTTTTGTTTTATCATCTTTACAAATAAATAAATATAAAATGTTAACGTGATTTAACCGTGATCGTTTAAATATGAGGGGATGGAAAGGTAAAGAGATTAGGAGGATTGAGAATCCTAATCCGTTTCGATTACCATGTAAGGATATGACATTTCACCCTTCCATGTGTGTATTTTTCCTCTCTTGGAATGTTGCGTGTATATATATATATATATATATATATATATATATATATATATATATATGAGCATGTAATGCTTTGAATTTAGACAAAAGGGTCATTGAATCGACTTTAGAGCGAAGCAGGTGAATTTTTTTTTCTTGACTCAATTTTACATCTCTTTGGCTCTTATAGCTAATAATAGCGCAACATTTTGGTCCAGTGGCGTTCCAATTGTGGCCTATGTCCCACTAAGTTGATGGGATTATTAATTATTATATATATAGATAAACCATAAACCATGAGTGAGGTTGGTAAGGTGGGGATGGACCGTGATGAACAAACGAATGAGGATCATTTCTGTATTCTCTTTGTGAGGATTCTGGAGATTATTTAATCTTGTTTATTTATCGTATATTGTACGGTAAAAAATTATGAATTATTTTAAATTTTTTATTTAAAATTGAACACAAATAGTACCTGACACAAAATGATCGCACGATTTACGATGAACGGATACAATTAAAGGATCATCTGGATCCTCACAAAAAGGATCCGGAGACGATTCTCATTCTAAACAAATATCAAATATCTACATGTGGAGGACGAGTTCACAGGCACCCGTCACGTCATATTTTAATAAAATAATGATCTGTGTAAGGTTTTCAACACATGACATGTATCAAACAGGGATGTTATATGAAGGTGAACTCGTTTGATGTAAAATGTTCTTTTTTTGTGAGGAGAAAGACTTAAATATAACTGAATTATCATCATTGTGACGTCGTAATCCGGTAACGTCATATTATGTGTAGGATTTTCTCCGCACAATATAATATTATTGAATCGGTACGTTCCATGATTGTAAACATGGCAAGTTAATTTACTATGTTAGAGCCACCGTGTACGTATGGCCTTAAATATTCTTGTTCTCCAACAAATATTAGACAATTTGAATGGTTGAGGGAATTATATAAGGAATTAGGAGGCACTGTGGGTATCCATATCGTCATATGGACAATTTTAATAGTGAGGGAATTATGGGAAAAGGACAATTTTAATTAGTCTAATCCCCCATGCCAACATTCTAAATTAAAGTATGAATTAGCCTAACCGAAAATAGTCCCACCCATCTAGTGGGATAAGTTATCCCAACTAATGAAAAAGTTTAGACAACTTATGATTGTTTGGGATATGCATAAAAGAGGAAGGCAATCATCATTCTTTATATAATAAAAGGCCACCTCATCGTAATTTTGGTAGGAAGCCTCCTGAAATGCTTCCTTCCACATTCATATATTATATATTATTAGTTCTCTTCTTACTAACTGTACGTTGATATTGACAATAAAATGAATTAACTCAACTCTTTATAGTCCTTTCAAAGTTGATTGATTTTCCGACATCTAAGACAATTTTCACATCTTCATAATCAAGGGTTTCTACAAGTTACAAACATTAGTGAAATACACAATGCAAAAACTTGCGGATCCAGTATTGCTAAAATTCCTTCCAACGGGTTTCTCCAAACAACCAAACTTGATAAGAATTATTGTTAGTATCTATAACTTTGTCAATCACATCACTTGATTTGAGTGATCTTACAACCCTAATATGATTAGAATAATAGAGTCTTAACTCTGATTAACCAATTACGTAGTCCGTATTTGGTAAGACTTAATATGGCGGGATATAAAATGTATAATTGTGATTATGGTATTTCTCATTTAATAATAGGCTTAATTGAGACATATCCTAACAACTATATCAGGATCGTCCATGCTTTCACAATAATCTATTATGTGCAAAACCCTATTTATAGCAAGAACATATAGTTTGGAGAGAGAAGAAGACATTCTTAGGCATACACCAATTTCTTTGTCATCTAGAAGAGACATGCCTTCCGTATTCTACATATAAGTTTAATATAATTAGTTCAACTCTATTTTATATTGATTCGATTCATTATATTCGTGATTCTAATGTCTTGTTGTTGTCATTTCAGAATATGTCTTACAGTTCTAAGATATATTTGGGTCATGGTTTATTTTCATTCTGTTAAAGTTTGGGCATATATGATCAACAAAGCTTAGTCAAGTATTAAATTAAACTATACATGTACATAGTTCAAGTTTGAGGTTCCGAGGACAAGCTAGAGTCCGAGTTTGAGACTTGAGGCTTGGGTCCGAAAATTGGGGCATGGCTCCGTCCTCTTGCACTCTCAACCTCGTACTAGTCCTCCCACTATGTGTTCATTCATCTTCTTAAGAAAACATCTTTTTTGTAAGAATTACTGAATCGCTATCTACGAGGTGTCAAACTTTCTCATTGATGAGAGCTCTTAGGAAATATCAGTCTGTTATTCTTAGAGTAATTTTTATTCGTTAAGCGATGGCCCTTCCACTCGGCATCGCCAGATCACTAAGGCCAACCTTTGTCCCTCTCGAAGAGTGGGTCTTGCAGTCAAGCTCCCTTTTGCCTTTGCACTCGAGAGCCAATCTTTGGTTTAGACTATTAGACTACTAAGACCATCTCCAAAGGAGATTTCAAATTTTAAACATAAAATTTAAATTTAAAGGCTTATGTGGTACATTGATCATTTTTAAAATTTTATTCTCCAACCGATATGTCAAATTTAGACTATTATTTATTACATTATTTACTTTTTATTCTTGTAATTAGTATTTTTAAAACAAAAGATAAGAATAAAAATTATAAAAAGCATTTATTAAACTTCCTTTGCTGCCATCTCATGTCATGTCACATAGGAATTGGCATTTCGGTTGGAAAACACGAGTAATATCTTTTTTTACTGTTATTGGTAATGTAGACTTTTTTACATCTCTTTTGGAGATGCTCTAAGGTAAGCACAAACAAAATATATGGCAATCAATAACTATTTTGCCTCACTTCGCTGTGTGATACTCTTTTTTCTTTGACAGGATTGAAAGTTCTGACAAAATTTGAACGAGTACACCCTACTCTACCCCCATCATTTTGCTACCAATTCTTTCCGCACTTGCTCTTAAAAACAACTGTTGATTTTGTTTCCAATTTGCATTGCTTGGACATGGGCTGAAAAATCTGGCCCGAACAAAGGGGACGTTCTACAGGATAAATGGGCTTGGTCATGGTCTTCCACCGACTACAAGAATACATAGCTTCCAAAGGCCCAACTTGATTTTGTCATTGGGTTTGCTCTTTCAGTTAGAGGCTAGTGCGACTTAAAAAACGAATTTAACCATTAACTGTCACACAATTTATAAAATATTGTTAAAATCCATAATGGAAAGACAAGAAAAGAGGGAGAAGTAAAGAGAAAAGAGGAAGATAAAACTAAAACATTCAATATTTTGATTCATATTTTCAAATGAGAAGGAAGAGACCTCAGAGCAATTCCACCCCTAAAGACTTTGCGCCAGCACCCAGCTTATTTATTCACTCAAGTAAACAGTAATAGACCTCAATGAACAGTAATAGACCAAAACATCTCCACCCCTAATAAAAAATAGCCTAGTCAATTTTATTAAAATATTATTAATTTTTATTATAAAATAATAATTTGGTTTTAAATTTTTGACTTCCCTAGACCCTAAACCGAAAACTTTTACATTCATTGATGGTGAGACAACAAAAATTACTGACACCCATCCCGTCTTCTTCTTCTTCTTGTTATTCTTCCCACTTTTCCCAGTTTTTTCTTCTCTCTGTACACCATCTTCTTCTTCTTCTTGTTCTTCCTTTTTTTCTCCTCTCTGTACACCACGTCGTCGAATCTACCCTATTCTGAACATGGACACCCACCATCCTGGACCTGCGCACACCGTAAACCCCCCAAAATCAACACCTACATATTCAAAAATTCATCGAAAATATACAAAACGGAAAAAAAAAATTCCAGTTGCAGGAAGATCCGAGTTAATCAACCGATCGACGACGATCCGAGTTGCAGGAAGATCATGATTTGGAAGGGGGACATGGTGTTGAATATATGGATTTATCAGGGGAAGGGGGTTGATGGGGTTCCAGGGATTGGGATGGGTTCCAAGGATCGGGATGGGGTTCCAGATGAGAGAGACTGTAGCCATGACATTAGCCAGGTGTCAGATGAGCTGTCTCCTTCCTCTGTCGATTTTAGGCCGACCTGTGGACTGGCTTGGGCTGGGTGCCAGTCTATTCCACGGGCTGGAGTGGATTGGCTGAGTCTCAGCTTGTTTTTTCCACTGGGTGCCGGCCTCTTATGCTTTCGGTGGAAGTGCTCTCAGTAACTATATCCTAAAATATCTAAATGGGTTTATTATACTTTTTTAGTACATCAATATATATATTTTACTTTAAGAGAAGAGAGGAGTTCGACAACCATACAATAAGCAACATAATTTAGTATTGAATTTCCTATTCACGAGATTCGAACTTAAGACTTCTCACTTACAAATGAAGAAAAATACAATTATACCATAGTATTAAATTGCTAAACTTATCATACTTAAACAGGCCAAACCTAATATGATATCATATAAATATGGTCTAAAAATATAATTTGCCTAACATTTTTTCTTGATAAATATCCTATCTCCGAACCCAAAAGCTAGAACTTAGCGGACACGTCGTCAAACAGCGACCAGGTTTCTAAAGTAGCATTTCCAGATTTTGCCAAAAAAAAGTGGCGTTTCCAGGTATATCCACATTCTGTGTACCACCACGTTCGCACCCAGTCAGCAATCCCCTACGCGAACCTATCCTATCCAAACCCATTAATTTTCAATTTTTTTTACCCAAAACACCCTCCAAAATCCAAATCATCTTAACCAAATATCTCATGCTCTCCTTGAAAAATCACATTGTGTTCCCGCCGTCCATTTGGACTCTGTAACATTGAATTCTCATCCCAACTTCAAAGTTCAGAAGATAACTTAGATAAATAAGATAAATTTCAATATAGTTGCCTGATTAGAGAATATAAAATCGATTCCCTAAACTCACAAATTTAAGAGAGAAACTTCGATACGAATTTCAAATCAAGGCACGTTTCACCAATCTAACGAAATTGGTGGATTAAGGTTAGGTTGACAGGCTATTCTTTTTTTAAAAGGAGATTAACTGGTGGTTTCAGCATGACAGTCTACTTTTCTGGAGACTGGAAAGACTCACAAAGACATTTCAGCCTCCCCAGCCGCCATCATGTGATTCACTAGCCATAAAACGAACCTAAAACATGCGGTGTGAAATACTGGTCTACAAATGTTATTCAAACTAAATATTAATTGCATAAAAAAATACACATGTATGCAATTATCACAATTTTTTTTAGGTTTTTATCACAAATAGTCTCTAAAATTGACACTTATCATCAAGATTGTCCCTGAAATTGAAAATCAAATAATGTAGTCCCTAAAAAATAATTGTCGCAAATCAATGTGGTACTTCCATCACAATTCTGTTAAAAATTCTGTTAAGTGTTAAAATGGCATGGGCCCCATAAGTCATTTTCCTTTTCCTTTCTCACAAGCGGTCCTTGAAATTGACCCACAACATCAAAATGGTTCCTGAAATTGACTTGCAACATCAAAATGGTCCATAAAATTGAAAATTGCTCAATGTAGTCCCCCAAGTAAGTGTCTCAAATCAATGTAGTCCTTTTGTTACAATTCTATAAAAAATTATGTTATGTCTGATGTGACACATAAATGGGTTACACAAGTCTAATTAAATTAAAAAAAAAATTACAAATAGGCTTAATAATTTAATAGTTAATAAAAAAAAATTGTCAACCCAAAATCCAATCTTGCAATCACCTTCGATCCTAGTCCACATTTCTCTACCTCCTTTGCTCTCTATTCTCTAAAAAAAAATCTCATTACACCTATTTTTACACACTTCGGCACCCTTCACCGAATTGAACTTGGATTGAGATCACCTTTGGTGACGACTTGGCCGATTGACAACGACTTTTGGGACATCACCGTTAACATTTAGGCGATCATATCCTCACAACCTCAATCTTGGAGAGATTGTTTGGCGCTTTCTTGGTGGTCTGGTGATGCAAAGAACGATGAGTTTTGCCTTGAGATAATGAGGTTATAATCGAGGTACATCTATTGTTGGTTGAAAACTATTTCCACAACCCCTCTTAAGCCTTGTGCCTTTGAGAATTTATAGAAGAGATCTCTCTTCGGCGTAGGCCCAACTATAAGAAAAAAAATTCTATAGTGCAAAAAAGTATTTAGACAACTCTTTTAATTAATTATTAAACCCACATTAGCACATTACAATTTTTTTTAAATTTTTTTACAAAATTGTGGCGGAATGATCATATTGATTTGTGACACCTATTTTCAAGGAATACATTAATTGATTTTCAATTTTAGGGACCATCTTGATGGTGTGGTCAATTTCAAGTACCATTTTCAAGATGGTGTGGTCAATTTCAAGGACCATTTTGATGATGTGGATCAGTTTTAGGGACCATTTGTCATAAAAACCTGTAAATCTTGTGGGGCTTATTTCTATGCCACATCAGCACTTAATGGAATTTTTAATAGAATTGTGACGGAAAGATCACATTGATTTGCGACACCTATTTTCAGACAATACATTGATTGATTTTTAATTTCAGAAACTATCTTGATGGTGAAGGGTTAATTTCAATGATCATTTGTGCTAAAAATTTATTTTTATTTTTATTTTTAATTTTTTAACTTATTATTATGTTTTTTTTATCAAGAGGTGCAATTATTACCGGGAAACGCTGCCGTGTCGCCTCGTCATCAGTTTCGTCACTCCAACAAGAAAAATATCAGAAACTGATAAAATGCACCTCATTTTCTCATCAGGTGCTCTCCGCAGCAGCTTTGCCTTTTTACTTGAAAGCTCTCTGCAAAGCCAAATTGCAAGGCCTTCCCCTTCGGCCTTCCTCTCTCTCCTCGCCATTTTTAGTTACAGTTCGCTTCAAGCTTCAATTTTCTCTTCTGGGTAACCTAGTTTTCAGCTTATTTAGGCGAATGGACGGCGGATTCGAGCCCCAGGTCTCCATTGACGACGACCGTTCTCACCAGAAAGTCAACTCTCTCACCGAGATGGTATCTGGGAATTTCGGGTATTTCTCATTAAGATTCAATTTAATTTAATTTTTTATTTATTTTTGAGCTGAATTTTTGTGATTAATTGTTGTTGGTATGATGTATTTTTGAAGGTGCGCGCATTACAGACGGAGGTGTAAGATCAGAGCACCCTGCTGTGATCAGATATTCGATTGCAGGCATTGCCATAACGAAGCTAAGGTCTGTTCTTATTTTTTTTGGTTTTCGAGTTTTTATTGATTTCGTGATCGTTGTGAAATTCGGCCTCTTATGATTGTGGTAATATGTTTATTTGGAGCAGAATTCATTGGAAGTTGATCCTCTTGATCGCCATGACGTTCCTCGCCACGATGTGAAAAGGGTCAGTTGCTTTTACACCCCCTCATTAATCACATCAATGTCGAGTTTGATACCAATTTATTCCCTCATCTTAGTGTAAATATATCGTTATATAGAAAAAAATAGTTAAGAAGAAAAGGAACTTGGAAATTGGAATAGAATTAGAAACTATTGTTGGGCATTTTTCGCCATGGAGATCTGATTTTATCTGGGTTTTGCTGGATGTGAATTTGCTTTCCATTTATGTTTGCTAATCATGTGTAGCGTTAAAAGGGTTAACATTATCTAAAACTTTATGGATTAGGTGTATATTATGCCTCATTCCTGTTATTCCCCTCGGCCCTCGTCATGCCATTTTCTTTTGAAGTTGTTAATCATTGGGAAATGTTACTGATCCAGTTTTACTTTGGTTGCCTTGCCTTGTATCTTTCAGATCATCTGCTCCTTGTGCAACAAAGAACAAGATGTAAGCCTTCTTTTAGAAGATTCCGATAATGATTATTGTATTTCAAAATCTAAGGATTGAGGCTAATGGATTCTCAAGTTCTGATATCTTTTTCAGGTTCAACAGCTCTGTATCCAATGTGGGGTTTGCATGGGAAACTATTTTTGCTCCAAATGCAAGTTCTTTGACGATGACGTAAGCCCTGAATTCATATTCTCATAATTATAAAACCCTGTTTTGAAAACACTTGCATCGTTGAAAAATCCAAGTTTTTATTTTTTGCTAGGTTTCGAAGAAACAGTATCATTGTAACGAATGCGGTATCTGCAGGTTGGACTTTTTTCTACACTTTTGTGTTCGATTTTGTTGTTTGTTTTCTTGGCACTACGTTCTTAAATTGTTATCAATGCGTGTTACCTTTCATTATCTTACGTCTAGAAAAGTTTCTTCATTACCTTTCATTATCTTACGTCTAGAAAAGTTTCTTCATCGATAAGAGTTTGCACGTGTCTGAGCCTGTTTTAATTGTTGTTTCAGAACTGGAGGTGGGGAGAATTTTTTCCACTGTAACAAATGTGGTAAGATGTTAACCTTTGCTTTTTTCCTTTTACATACTTTTAATCATACTTCTATAAATAGTCTAAATTAGATATCTCTATCAATGTTTTAGGATGTTGTTACTCAAACGCGTTGAAGGATTCACATAACTGTGTGGAAAAAGCTATGCATCATAATTGCCCTGTGTGCTTTGAGGTAAAGTTTGGAGGATACGATGTCCAAGTATTAAGGGAAATTTGGAAAGTTAACATTCTTTCTAACAAACTAAAGACTTTTAGCCTATTTTTCAAGATTTGGAAATATATCGAGGCCCCCTCGAGTGGTTAAAATTCTTATAGTTCAAAAAAATGGACTAAAGTTTTGAACAAATTCAAAATTTTGTTAATTTAAAAAAAAAAAAAAAAATCCAAGTATTATATACTGAGTTTTCTGCGTTATAGTGCGCCAACTCACATCAGTATTTGTGCAGTTTCTTTTTGATACAAGGGAAGACATTGCTGTCTTGCGGTGTGGACACACTATACATTTGGAATGTGTAAAAGAGATGCAGCGGCATTTCCAGTAATTCAATTTTGTTTTCAAGATATTTATATATACCGATAATCTGATGTAGGTTATTACAAATGGTAAAGAAACTGTAGCCATATTAATTGTATATAACTGTGCAGGTACTCGTGCCCAGTTTGCTCAAAATCATTCCGCGATATGTCCCGTGTGTGGGAAAAACTTGATGAGGAGGTAAATCTAGGATTCGATGATTCAATTTAATATGAGTGGTATGACTACCTCTTAGTTCCTGTCTTTCTTGTTTACCAATCTCTTTCAAATCAATTTCAGGTTGCGGGGACTCCCATGCCTCTAAAGTATCTAAATAAGATGGTAAGTGTACACAGATGATCACTTTCTGTGGCTTCTGCAACTATTAGGTAATTAAATTTCACATGCATTTGGTTAGGTTTGGATCCTCTGCAATGACTGCGGAGAAATGTCTGAGGTCAATTTCCACATTTTGGGGCACAAGTGCCCCAAGTGCAAATCCTTCAATACAAGGAAAACGCGAGGAGGGCCAGCATCATGCTCGTCAAGGATTACTGCAATGATGAGGTGACTAACCTCTAGATCAAAACTTATGATGTATTACTTCCCAAATTATATAAAAAAAAGTCAGCTTTTAGTTGTGACAGGGAAAAATGGTTTGGCCAGTCTCTCTGTTCTTAGGCCAGTAAGTTTCGCTGTAGGTTTAGTCGGGGGAAATTTGCTCATATTTGAGCCAATTTCCGTATGCTGATGGGCAGGGGAAAGCATTTTGCATTTGAAATGGGAATGCATTGTATGAGGCTTCATCAATGGAAAATGCTAGTAAACTATCATGAATTAAATATGTAATACAGTTACAAATAGGTATGCAGCTTCTGAAGTACATATAGATTTATTGAAGAGAGAAACCGAAAGCAAACGTAGACCTTCTGAGATAGTCTTGAACACACAGTTTCTGAAGTACATATAGAATTTGCCAAGATGTTAGTTATGCATGTCTCACTTGCTGAACGACGAGCCGTGGAGCTTGACCTCCCGGTCATTTAGAGGTTGTACTGGTCTTGAATTCATCTCTGCATACTGCATTCAGACAAATCAAGAAGAGTTAATAGGTGTAGCTAGTTATTTGGAAGAATCACTTCACGAAGACAGGCTACTCACCTTGTAAACGGCTTTTTGAAGCAACGCCACCTGCGATCGTGAAACTGTATGTACCTGTGAACAGTTTGTAATCAGCTTGGTTCTCGTTTTCAGGTACCAAAATGTGAATTTGCAAGAGTAGGGAAAAATTTTCAGGGCTGATGAAGTGGCTGTACCTGTTTGTTTATGGTCCAAGTAACTCCTTCGGTGCAAGGAGGGGTTGTGAAGGATCCCATGTATCTGTAAAATTTTGAGCTCATCCTCTTCATCTTCCTCTTTGCCGCATCCTGCTTCCCCTTCTGAGCCTTTTTCATCTTCCTCGGATCGACCACTCCCAGGTGGACCTCCGTTGGCTTTTGAATCATAGACCGTATCGCCTTTCGCACCTGAAAAGTACGAACACCACCATTGATCTTCCTATATTCGCCTTTTCTAGCTTTTAACTGAAACGAGTTTTTACAGCGGAATGATGGAAGTTTTTACCTGTGTGATGAAAGGATTGGGTTTGCCAATTTTGTAGAGGAATCCAACCACAGCTACACGAGTGTTGCTGGTGTCTTTGTGAACCATGTGCAGTTCCACATCATAGGTTTTGCCATTCATGGTGTGCTCGGAGGGGGCGTGCCAATGGCATTGCCGGAGCAAGTATTCTGTGCCGTTGATCGTGACTCCTCCGGCATAACCCTCCCACACAACCTGCTTTGTCAAAATTACAACAAAAGCAGTAAAAACTCATGCCTTGGACGGTAAATAAACAAGAAAACAGAAGCGGGATTTTACACTTTCGTACCGAAATAGCATGACCTTCGTTCTTCATCAAGGCTTGGGTAGGCTTGTAATGGATTTTAAGATGATCCGAAGTTGAGTTAACTTTGTCTGCAATGGTATCCCTCAAATCTATAGGTGATTGTAGTTTTCCATCCTTACATGTGCTCCATTCTTCCTTAAGGTCTCCCCAATGTTCTGGTCCTCTCTCGTCCCCTTCAGTGTATGCAAACTCTATGGGATCTTCTGCACAAAAAACCCTAACTCAATAAGATTGCGATGATCCAGATGTGAGTTAGGCTAGTATGCCAGTGCACTGTGCCCTCCCAATGCCCGAATTCAAATCCCCATCGATTCCCGTAAATTAAAGCAATTTAGAATATCGTTTTCTAAATGAATGATGTTTATGATGATGAATAGATGACGAAAAAAAAAAGCAAGCATATAGACATTACCCTCATTGGAAAATTTGGAAGCCCTAATGGGTGATGCATCCCAGCACAGAAGAAACAGTGTGAATGCAATGAAGCCAAGGTGGATTTGCTTTGATCCAAACATGTTTTGAGAGGCAATTGTCACAAATTGCTATACCCCCAAGATCTCTTTCCTCCTGGATTTTATAGCAAAATGTGTTGCAATTGCCAATGGATGGAAAACCAAATCACAAATTCTCCATGATGTGCCAGTCCCCATTTGTGCTTTTTTAATTTACTTTTTTTGGATTTTTGGTAGGTAAATTTACTTCTTTTGCACCGAAATTCTGGAAGTTGTAGTAACTAAATGTGGTTAATTTACACCCAATATAAATAGATATGACTGTTGCAAAACCTCTGGCCAGTATGTCCTTCTCATTCTTTTAACTCCTTGATTTATGTAATTAATCTTTCTCTCTCTAACAAAATATTTCTGTCCGCTAATCATTCTTGTTATAATTAGCTCTAGATTAAGGGGAATCTAAATTTCGTAGACTGAGAATAAAAATATCGCAACAAAATTAGCTCAGGAAGCAAAAATACCATCAACGGTTGTTTTGGTGTGGAGGCACACATATTCATTGGTGTGGAGGCACACGTATTCATGGCAAAAATACCATCAACGGTTGTTTCGATTTTTATGGCTATGTTTTTAGTAATGTATGAGTTTGAGTCCTACTCTTAATGTGAGTGAGACCAAACTACATATATTTGGTGCATGTGTTTTGGTAAGAGGTGGTTAAAACCTCTCAGGAAACTGGTTACATCCGACTCCATGACAGGATGAGTGGTTACCAACAGATCTAACATCCATGTCATGTTTTTTGTGTTCGTGTTGTTTTAGTGTCATACTCGATGTTTTAACAGGTTGTGTCGTGTAATACCTCTTAAAATAAATAGATAAATGACCCGACCCAAACTTGACCCGTTAATATTAATAAGTAATATAACCTAATCCGTTACCTGTTAAAGAAAATATATTTTAAACCAATAAATAGTCAAATGACAAACATAATACTAAATTATTATATACATACCACATTGTTACATAAATAGTTCAAAACATAAAAACACATTTGTCTTTAATTAATATAGAAGTGTGGAAAATATAAAAAAGATATATAAACACTCATAAGGACAAGCTTTACAACTTTCGTAAAGAGCTCAACTTCGAAATTCGCCATTATAATCACATAAACTATAGGTCGAAATTTAACCATTGATTGTCGTTTACATTTAAGCTCCATTCTTCTCACCATTTTTTTTTTCCAGATTTTCTTTTTTGAAAACATGATCTTTCAAAGGATGCATGAAGATGAATGGTTTGCATTGTTGATATTACGTTCAAAGTTTTAACGTTAGTGAAAATATTGCTCGGAGTTTATAAGGCCTCTAAAAACTATATAACATTGATTCGTATTTTAGTTAACCATAAATATCGGAATGTGATATCACGATCCGGACCGCTCATTTTTCTATATCCGCTAAAAGATCATGTTTTTAAAAAAGAAAATATAAAAAAATAATATTCGGTGAGAAGAATAAAGAATAAACAACAATTGACGGTCAAAGATAAATCTAAGGTTTATGGATTATGGTGTCGGACTTCGGAGTTGAACCCTTCACGAAAGTTGTAAAGCTTGTCATTACGAGGGATTAAATATTTTTAATTTTTACATTTTTCACTACAATAATTATTATGAATTTTATTAATTTGTACTCAAATAAAAAACATTATTCATGAGGGTTTTTGGAGGATTTTAAAAATCTAAACGGCAACGTAACCATCGTCTATGCGTGGATGATCCAAACACGGGCATTTATATATTCTTTAACATTTTTCACACTTGTACATAAATTATTATTATTTTTTATTTATTTGGACATATCCTAAAAATACTATTCACAAGGGTTGGTAGGGTTTTAAAAATTCAAACAACGATATACCCATCTCAAAGCGCAGAGGATGCGATCTTGAGCGTTTGCATATTTTTTTCGTACTTGTAAATTCATTAATATAATTTTTAATGTGTTTGGTATTTTTAAAT
The DNA here is from genome assembly GCF_963583255.1 of Pyrus communis. Classification (NCBI taxonomy): domain Eukaryota; kingdom Viridiplantae; phylum Streptophyta; class Magnoliopsida; order Rosales; family Rosaceae; genus Pyrus; species Pyrus communis. The sequence goes on along the minus strand of NC_084811.1, from coordinate 11,576,556 downwards.
TACTTTGATATTTTTATTTTCTAAAGTGTTTTATCTCTATTAATTAATGAAACCTTCTTTGTCAACCAAAAGAAGATGAAAAGACAACTTAGTCTTCTATCACACAAAAAAAAAATGATGGGCAATAATGTAATTTCATAGGTCCAAAATTTACTTTTTTTTATTGAAGCCTCACCTATAAGTGATGTTAAAATATCTCTAATATTTAAAATTAAAAAAAAAAAACCAAAAACAAAAACCTCCCACTCCCCCCACGTTCTCTCTCTCCTTGTGGAGCAAAAAATATTCACTAGGCGACACGTGGATTTTTGGACAAAAGAGGACAAAAATACCCTTGATGCATAATGGGATTCCTACGCGCGAGCAACAGGCAATCATCCCTCAACAAAGTCGAAAGTGCCCAGAATAGGTAACAATTCAAAACCTATTTCATTCCATATACTTTTTACCTCACTTTCTCTCTTTTAGCTAATCAATTAGCTATCATTCTATAACCTACAAAATATCCCACATAAATTAAGTTAATTGGCTAATTAATGAGATTATTATTTAATTAATCAATTAATTGTCAATTAAACTATCCATTATGCCCAAAAAATACACTAAAGGCCGGTTACCCTCTCTCCCAAGGGAACCGGCCATTTCCTTCATTTTTCCACCATATCTTTCCTTTTTTGTGACATTATTAGTTGATCAATTAAGCCATTATTTTAATTGATTAGCTAATTATACCATAAACTCCCAAAAACATTCCTTTTATTATGTTAATTAGCCAATTAATATATTTATTCCTAATCAATATATTAATTGCTAATTAAATCACCAAATAACACCCAAAATAAACATAAAGGGCCGACCACTCTTTCTCCAGAGAGGACCGACCATACCTTATATATAGGCTCCCATTCTCACCAAAAAACCTAGTTTTTCCACTCTTGCTAAAATTCTCCAAAACTCTCAAACACTTTTCTCTCTAAATTCTAACTTTGGCATCAGAGGTTCTTCGGCCAAAGCCACCCCCCTCCCCCCCAAATTCATCATGGGTGCGTGAGGCTCTTGGCCTTGACCTAAGGTGTTATTTGTTTTGTAGGTGCAATTTTGTCCAAGATCAAGGAGCAAGAAATTTGCATCCACAAATTGGTGCTTTCATTGAGAACTGAGATCCATACTTGTAGAAGACTCTCGCGTAAAAAGGGTTTTTCTCTATTTTTTCTATTTTCTAGTCCCCTTGTATTTTTCATACGTTCTTATTATTAGGATTTTTTATTTGCAAAAATTCTTTGATAAAACGTAAAAGAGGAATATAATGGCTAGAAATTTAGAAAATTCCAATACTCAAGAAATGAGACCGCGGCGATCCGCGAGGCTAAATGTGGTCATAGGCGAAGTGGCACCACCACTACGAGGTTCCACCATGGGCCAAGCTGTGCCATCCAAGCTTGCACGGGCTTGAGCCCAAGCCTCGCACTCACGTGCGCCACACGCCGAGCAGCCCACTCCCGTGGCCCAGCATGCTCTCGCCGAGCAGCCCACTCTTGTGGCCCAGCCTGCTTCCACAGAGCAACCCACTCCCGTGGCCCAGCCTGCTCTCGCCGAGCAGCCCACTTTCGCCGAGCAGCCCACTCTTGTGGCCCAGCTTGCTTCCATGTAGCTACCCACTCTCGTGGCACAGCCTGCTCTCGCCGAGTAGCCCACTCCCGTGGCCCAACCTGCTCCCATGGCCTTCCTAGCAGCCTAAATCGGTCCAAGATTAGTTCAACCGTCCCTGCTTTAAATTTCTGAACCGATGATCGAACCGGGAGCATGTTCACCATATTTTTCTGCGGATGTGACATTTCCTAACTCGAATCTCGTGCCTCGAGTCTACCATACTTCCACTGCTCGAGGAGATACATTCCTTCCAAACTCTTCCAACCCAAATGGAAAACAACACTTGTCTCGACAAGTCATAGAGTTGACGAGCGCCCTCGCACAGCAGACGACCTTGGTGAACCAGCTCTTGTAGCGCACCGAGATACAACGTGCCCCATACGAGGTGTCCCAAAGTAGGACAAAGATAGATGAAGAACCTTTCTAGCAGCGTCTTGGCAAGTAGCCACTCTACCAGCCACGAATCGAGCGTTCGAGCAATGTACACTCCCGATTGGGCCTTCGAGATAGCGAATACTCCCGTCTTAACGCGCGGAGTAGCGTGCACTCTCGACTAGGCTCATGGACAAGCATACATTCATGGTTAGGGTCACACTCCGATACTCAACATGAGCAACCTTCCATGCGAAGTGTTCATTCGCTACTAAGCCAGCAAGGAGCATCCTCCACCTTACATCGGAGTAAGCAGAACGACGGACGGAGAGAATCAGTCACTCAATCCTGCTCAAGTTCAACCGGCAGCCTGCAAAGAACTCGCTCGCCTGCTAAGATCGTACCACATTCATCGCATCAGCGGCATAAATGAGCCAAACACATGAGAGAGTAGCCTAGACTAGCAAGCCACGGCTGGGGGCAGCCGAAAGCTCCACTACCCTAACAAAGACAAATCTAGGAAGAAGTAGAGAGACTCTTGACTAAGCGATTGTGTGATTTCCAACGCAAAGAGGTCACTGACGAGGCACTACGACGGAACATGACCAACATAAGCAGGTCACCATTCACGGATGAGAACGAGCAGGCAGAGCCTCTACGCAAGTTCAGCATGCCATATTTCATATCTTTCAAAGGGGATGAAGACCCGGAGAGACATTTAAAGAACTACTGAAGCACAATGATCCTCTATTGAAACAACGACGATCTCATGTGCAAGATATTCGGCACAATTCATCCAGAGTTTCAACGAACTTTCTTTGGTTTTCACCAAAGAATATTCATCATATCGCTTGATCAAAACGAAGTTCGACCATTTGTTTAACGTCAAGAAGAACCCAAAAGAGTCGTTTCGTGACTATGTGAAGAGGTTCAAAGCAAAGAAGGCAAGGATAGTCGGATGCAACGACTCGATAGCTAGAGTAGCCTTCCAAAAAAAACTTCTAGTAAACCATTCGTTATTCAAAAAATTAATCATGAAAGAAGATCTAACTCTGGCAGACGCTTTTGCTTTAGCAGAAAAACATGCACTTTGGGATGAGGCTCGCCAATGCATATTCAAGGACTTGAAGAAGAACCTGACAGCACCTCCCTATTATCTAAATCGGAAGCAGAGGAGGACTGATTCATATGTTTGATGGTATCTGAAGCAGCAATAAGCTCTACCATCATACGAGAAGAGCTAGGGGCTCGACTACTTGTATTCCATAGTTCAAAAACTCTCATCAATGCTATTAGAAATTAAAAAGCTAACTTTGGCGATAATTGTTGTAACCCGAAAGCTTAAGTTTTACCTTCAAACGCACACAGTCATCCTTATGACGCGTTATTCCACCCAATCCAAACGAGCGACGATAAAGACGTAGACCCTGACGGATGCAAAGTTTTATGACGAACGCAACAACTCAGCCTAAAAGACAAGCCAAGGGTAGACGAACACTGGAATGACATACTCGGGAAGCAAGTTTTGTCCTCGTCGCCCAAAAGATTTTACATAGGAGCAACATGTACCGACAGTTGAGCACTACCTCCTACTGCGCATTATATGGCCCTAGCCGACCCTTGCTCCATAATTTAGCTCTAGAATGGTCCAATACCGGCAGTTGATCATCTCTTGCTACGTGTAACATGACCCCAGCTCCACGACTCCTTACCATGCACCAAGATGCTAAGAAGTTAGTACAAAAGTGCAACCGTTGCAAACTCTACAAGCCGATACTAGCACTGCCTGCCAGCAAGCTACACCAGCATACGAGTCATTGGCCGTTCATACAGTGGGCAATTGACCTGGTAGAACTTATGCCACCTGCTACTGGGGGCAGAGGCATGATGATCGTGGCAATCGACTACTTCACCAAATGGGTAGAAGCAGAGCCCAAGACGACCACGACTCAAACGGACATAGGCACTTCATATGGAGGAACATCATTTGCCAATTTGGTATCTCATAATCTATCGTCGCTGACAATGGCTCGTAATTCGTGGGCAAATGTATGGCGAAGTTCTTCCAAAAGTATGGAATTAAGCAGCACATGTCCACGCCGAGATATCCTCAAGGAAATAGGTGGGCCGAAGCATCCAAAAAGATGATCCTTGATTGCCTCAAGAAATCCCTCACGAACAAGAAGGGAAAATGGCCATACGAACTCCCCGGATATCTACAGGCATAACGCACCACCAAAAGACGATCAATCGTTGAGACTCCTATCTTTGGCATTTGGCTCAAAATCATTCATCCCAATGTCATCAAGTCAAGTATCATTGCTCTATTACCAAACATTGAGCAGAACAGTAAGGAGATGGCCACAAGCTTAGATGTGGCAGAGGAGAAGCGGGAGCAAACCATCACCCGCATCGCAGCCTACCAGCATCAGCTCATCTCCAGCTACAACAAAAGGGTCAAGATCCGGTAGTTCCAGCCCGAAGATCTAGTCTTAAGAAAAACCTTCATCATTGCTTACAAAGAAGGCTCTAAAAAAATGGATCCCATCTGGGAAGGCCCGTACAAGATCAGCAGAGTAGGTGGCAAGAGTAATTACACCCTCGCCACCATGAAATGACAAAAAGATCGAAAAACAGTGGGGCGCCTACAATCTAAGGAAGTACCATGTGTGACTTCCTACTACATCAAAGCCCGAAGACTCAAGCAGCTCAACGGGGACCACCTTACAAGCCGAGGACTATCCAGTTGTTATGCAGTTCCTACATTATGCAGTACATCCGATGGACGGCTGCCCTGAAACCCTAAAGCTGCTACTGAGTGCACTAAGGTAGCCTATGATTTCCAGAAGACTGCCTATGGCTTGCCCTTCGAGTAGTAAAGGCATGCTAGACTTATACAACCGCACATTCTTGTGAAAGGTTAAACAAGCTAGCATACATATACGAAGCCTTATCCACTGCCGACATGCTACGTAGTCGATAAGCTTCACCTCTGCCAAGTGCAGAACAACTTACACCAAGTCCTAAAGTGTTGTGATACTTGCTACGCAAGCTACGGAATTGGAGAAAGCCAAGGTTAACACCCTAGTGGTTACGCGGATTTGTCTGCTTCTGTAAGTAAGGCATCTGACTGCCAACCCTATGGCTAACAACTTTGCAAAGTTCTATACCAACACCTACGGCTGCATAGACTACGCGGGTCTGTCTACTTATAGAAAAGTAGCATGCCTGCCATTGGTTTATAAAGTCTAAAGGTTAGGGCATGAACAAAAGAAGTGAAGGTGAAGAAAGCGAAGGAAGGATGTTTATAAACAACTTGAAAAGGCCAAAGGAGTTCAAGAAAAACAAGAACTACAAGGAAAAACAAAGAAAATCCTAAAGGCTACCTAGAAAACTACACTCCAACAGCTTGGACATCCCACGACTACTCGGTCACCATACCTTCAGCAACAATGACGTTCTTAGCAGCAGCATCATCCAGTACTTCAACCCCAGCTGCCCTAGCCTGGGCACCAATTTCTTCAACTACTTCACCAATGGAAGCCTCAAAAGTAAAAACAAGCAAGTCTTCTGGAGAAATAGAGAAGGTCTCGAAACCTCGAACCCACCATTCTCACCCTTCAGCTGCTCATTCTCCTCGAGCAGACCAACACGGACGCGCTGCAGCTCATCCACTTCTTTCTTCAAACTTTCGTTGATCTTCAGTACACCTCGAAGTTCCAACACTTGGGGTTCAAGCTTATCGACGATTCTCTTGAAGTGGATCATTTGATTATAAGCAGCAATCAACTCTTCATCCTTTGCATAAGCAGCGAAATGAAGCTCAGAATCTACAAACTTAAGATCTTGAATCATAGGTATGTAACATCCAATCTCATTTCCTGCACTTTCATACTTACCTTGGATTGCGTCAAGATTAGTCTTCAAGACAACGATCACTTAGCGAGCGGACTCAAGCTGCAGAGAAGTGAGGGCAGAAATATTAGACCCTTTCAAAGTAACGAGCTCAAAGTCTAACCTCTTGATCTCCTCGAATGAGGAATAAGCTTCAGCTGCCATAGTTTTCACCATCTTCTTAGCAGCTTTGCTATATATATAGTAGCAAGCAGAGCAGTCATTCTATATTGGGTCGTATGCTTCACAAAGGAACTTGGGCAAACAAACCTTTCTAACGCCATAAACAAACTTGGCACAAGAGTCCATGTCTTTAAGCAGATCTGGTTTCAAGAGCACACAGATCTCAGTAGCCTTCCTAGAAGCAGGTTTAGTGGATTTCTCATAGCTGCCTACACAAGCAGTCTCTTCATTCTTAGCAGGCGAATCAGTCTCAGCAGCAGAGGGAGTGGGCCTTAGCGCCACTTTAGTAGCAGAGTCCACCTTATCGCTTTTTATAATAGCAAGGTTTTCCGAATGAACAATACTATCAACAACCGAATTAGCCATTCTTGACATAGCAGGCGCCACAGGCTCAGATCTAGTAGCCTTATTTTTCTTCCTATTGGAAGAAGTCATGTCAATCACTTGCCTCTCGACAGTAGACTAGTAGGCAGGAGGCCTGCATGCCTAGTATTCTAACAGCCCATGAGGCCCTCGACCTTCTGATCTCTCTCAATCGCAGGCCTGGCCCCCGTCAGGTCCAAGAAGCCAGAAGATATGAGCTATGCGACTCGCCTAGCATTGCGCCCCAGTGCCTCAATCTGCGGCCCCAACCGTGTAAGCTGCCATTGGCTCTAGCCAAGCCGAGCAGCCTAAGCAGTGGTCCTTACCACAACACCTTCTCAGCCCATGCCAAGCCGACTTCTGGCCTTTACCAGCTGATGTGCCGCACCACCCTGACGGTTGCCCCACGACAACATTATCCTAGGAGAAGACAAGGAAAATAATTTTTTTCTTACCTCGGTGTGGCACGGAGAAGACGAAGAAAACAACGAAATACGGTCATTTGCACGGGCAAGATGTAGAAGATTGCTAGAGGAAGGGGAACAAATATCCTCTAAGCGCTCTCTCTCTTGTAGGGTAGAATAAATCACTCTCCAAAGTTGATTTAATAACCCACTTAAGGTGGACTTAAATAGGCTTTGAGAAAAATTTATTTCCCTTTCCTAGAAGGATATAATTTCCTATTAAAGAGAGAAGGATACAGACAAAATCGATGAAACGAAAGAGATCCGAGTGAATGGAAAGGAAAAAACAAAGGATCAATTCCACTTTAAAGAAACACAGTATAAAAAAAGACCCGTTTATGAAACAATATCAAAATAGGAAACAATCCTACGTTTCCTAAAGCAAGAAGATCTCTACACCTGCTGCCCTTTCCTACGAGCAACCCAACAGGTGTAGGGGCATTTGTGGAGCCAAAAATATTCACTAGGCAACATGTGAATTTTTGGACAGAAGAGGACAAAAAAATCCTTGAGGCATAACGAGATTCCTACGCGCGAGCAGCGGGCAATCATCCCTCAACAAAGTCGAAAGTGCCCAGAATACATAACAATTCAAAACCTATTTCATTCCATATACTTTTTACCTCACTTTCCCTTTTTAGCTAATCAATTAGCTATCATTCTATAACCTACAAAATATCTCACATAAATTAAGTTAATTGGCTAATTAATGAGATTGTTATTTAATTAATCCATTAATTGTCAATTAAGCTATCCATTATGCCCAAAAAATACACTAAGGGTCGGTTACCCTCTCTCCCAAGGGAATTGGCCATTTCCTTCATTTTTCCACCATATCTTTCATTTTTTGTAACATTATTAGTTGATCAATTAAGCCATTATTTTACTTGATTAGCTAATTATACCATAAACTCCCAAAAACATTCCTTTTATTATGTTAATTAGCCAATTAATATATTTATTTCTAATCAATATATTAATTGCTAATTAAATCACCAAATAACACCCAAAATATACATAAAGGGGCGGCCACTCTTTCTCCAGAGAGGACCAGCCATGCCCTATATATTGGCTCCCATTCTCACAAAAAAACCTAGTTTTTCAACACTCTTGCGAAATTCTCCAAAACTCTCAAACACTTTTCTCTCTAAATTCTAACTTTGGCATCAGAGGTTCTTCGACCAAAGCCCCCCCCATTTATCGTGGGCGCGTGAGGCTCTTGGCCTTGACCTAAGGTGTTATTTGTTTTGTAGGTGTAATTTTGTCCAAGATCAAGGAGGAAGAAATTTGCATCCACACTTCTCTCCCTCTCTCCTTCTCATTTTCTAAAAAACTGTGTTCATACACACAAAGTGTGTAGGCAAATGCTAGTAATGTTTTAATCTAACTTTTAAGAGGATAAAACATTTGGGTTAAATTACATTGTGCACCCTTAAGTTTGGGTGCAACTACAATGTCATACTTCATCTTTAAAATTTTAGAATGTCATACACAAACTTATGATTTGATTGCAATTTTTTACATTTGTTAGTCAACCCGTTAGTTTGACTGTTAAATAATAACTTATGCTAATGTGAAACATGTGACACGTAAAATAAAATCAAATTAGTTTTAAAAAGGGCCTACCCCTTTAATCCTAGCACTAAACCCAGTCGGACGCCTCCCACGCCATAAGCCACCACACCCATCACCACCTCTCTCTCATGGTCTCACCTTACTGTGCAAAAATTCCATCACCATGCTTCAAGCTAAGATTATATAATTAGTCAATGATGACCTTCCATGGATTCGCCTATATAAACCGCAGCTAAGATTGCAAAAATGGGAGCTTGAATACTGCTTGTAAATAATCCAAGGAACATGACAGATATAGGAACTATTGAAGGTACTAAAGAAACAAGAAACAAGAACAACCACTACTAATTTATCAGCTAAAATATTTCCGAAAAGTTGAAAACTAAGAGATAAGGGTTTTGTGAAATCTTCTAAGATGTAAATGGGGGTTATGATTTCAATCATGTAGTGGAAACCCTGAGTTTGCTGGCCTTCCCAGACCAAGCGTAAGAGAACGGCGACGAGTCTCCTTTTTCAAGTCGTCGTTGTCGTAAAAGCTTCTCTCCAGCTCTAGGTATTGGCTGCTTTTTCCCTCGGCGATTCTTGCCCTCACTGCCAGGCCCTTCATCGCAGGATTTCTCCTTCATGGAACTTATTGCAAAGGCCAGAATCGAGGTTTCTATAGGTGCGTGCTCTTCTTCTTCTCGAGGTCGCAGCTTCAATTTGAACATCAAGCTTCCTCACGTTAATGTCCAGTTCAAAAACGACAATGCAGAATCGCAGATCGCATCGTAAAATGGAGGAAATATATCGTCGTCGTTACTCAATTAAGGATCTTTTTTTGCGAGGTTGAGCAGGGGAAGGGTTGCTCTGCAAGGTAAGAAAATGCTCTCTTTGATATTAGGACCGTTGAGCAAAACGGGACGCACAACGACATTATTATGGCAATGTGGCTGTTGATTTTGGTGGTGGTTGTATGGACTTGAAGTTGTTGAGCTCAAAACGACATCATCAGTTATAGGGGCCCACTCCCGCGAAAGAAAGGGAGCCTTGGTGGTGGTTGTAGGACTCGCCACCATCTCCAATTGCTTTGGTAAACGCAGATCCTCGCGATCCAGGCTGCAGACCCACTGCATCCGCCTAGCCGTTCCTGCTCCCAATAATTGAAATTCAAACTGAAATTATCGTGATTGCCATGCCGGAACTCGTTGGAAGTGGAACAACTGTTAGAATTCAAATTGAGATTCATGTCGAAGCCATTGTTGATCTTCGTAACCATGCTGAGCTTCTAATCTTAGTGATGTTTCAGCTGGGAATTTGTTTCTGGCCAACTGGAAAAGGGATTCGGGTGGAGAAGAAGGGGGATAAGGATTTTACTTTTCATTAATTTTAATTTAATTAATCTTTAATTTTTTTAACATCTAATTGATTTCTCAATCCAGTTGGTGAGGGAGTGGATTCCACGTTTGCCACGTCATTATTTATCGAGAAATTGACAGACAAATTGACAAAGGTGTGATATTGCAATTAATTCGTAAGATCATGCATGACATTGTATTATGTAAAACATGGGGTATGAGATTGTGGTGTGACTCATTGACTGTAAGAGAGTAAAAAACTTTGTTCGGTCGTTGACTCTAAAACTGAATGTCTGTCTTTTTGCCTATACTAATACTAAACTAGAATTTATCCCAGTAATGATAATAAGAATATGTGTGTTGTAGACTCTAAAATTAATAGTATGTCTCTTTTATTTGAATTTTGGACAAGAAGTCAAGTAAAATTTATCCTAATAATGACAATAAGAAACTCTCATAATAAAAATAAATAAATGAAACTTAAATTATTTTTAACTTACATAGAATAATAACATAATAGTACATACTAGCAACAGTGCCCGCACAATGCTGCGGGTGTTAAAACTGTATAAAACATGTGAAAAATTCTAAATACATACGATATGCAATACTATTTAGATATATGTTGAAATCTGTTTACAATCATATGGATTGGCGGTTCTATTGTTCTAATATTCATATCTTTTACAAATTTGAAGTCCTAAGAGTCCTTAACTGAAAGAAAAGATAAAAGTTTATTTCTCACCGAAATCTATCAATTCGAATCAAATCTACGAAAGAAGCATATAGATTATAGCATACCTTGTAATTTCTGCAAGCTGGACACCAGCAATATCAATAGTGACATAATTTCTTCCCAAGCCATCGGAAAAACCAAAATTGAACAGACCTTTCTCCCCACTCCTCTGACCATATAAAAGAAGTAATGTTTCTCTTTTGGAACCTCTAATCACATAACACAGAACCACACAAAATAGAAATAAAAAAAAAATAAAAAAAGAAAAACTGAACAAATTAACTCTTGACAAAAACTTATTACCCAAGAATGGAAAGTCACTGAAAACACAAATCACCAATGAAGAAATGAGGAAACAAATCAGCAACCTAACTTATATAGCATTAGGATGAACCATGCTAATTTGTTCATAACTGATTTGTCTCCCTACATTTTTCAAACCTGCAACCACATAGAATATTATAACATAATGATCAAACAAAGCAGATTTAACTTAAGCACACATTAACTGTCGAGCATGGAAAGGCTTTGGTTTCTTGCAAAATAATGGAAAATAAAATAAGAAATATAAACAATGGTTAATGATCCAGCTCATCAGATCAGTTTAGAGGTTGTTAGTGTTTGTTAGTCTGTTAAGTATGTGCCATGAGAGCTAAGCAAGGTGATTAGTAGTTGTATAAATTGCTAGCTCTCTGTGTTGAATAGTTAATTCATTCATACAATTACAGAGCAACTATTATATCACTCTCTCTAAAATTCCTTTTCTCTTTTGTTTACTTTGCATGTCTCAAATATTTCAATGTAGTTTGGGAAGTTCAAGTGTACCGGTTGATATTCCACAGTCGAGAAGGAAGGCCAAGTTTGGGAAGTCTAGATTCTCACCATCTCTGGGTCTGGTTATCCGCATCAATTATCATGAGAGAGAGGGAGAAAGCGGGTATTCGTTGAGAGCATTTGAGTACTGTATATTGGTACAAAACCAATTAGATGCTTGGAATTAGATAAACATCTTACAATCGTGCAAACTGGAACTTGAACAAATCCAAAATAAAATGAAAATAATTACAGAACATATGAATACCATAGTTTCTCAAATGGCATAGTCCACCTGCATATAAACATTTCCAAGTAAATTCATACCTCAATAAAAAGAGAATAGAATAAACCATACTTCATACAATATCATGAATTAACTTAGAAAAAACTCTTTAACCCAGATTTTAATATTAAATCACAAAAATTTGAACAACGAAAAGAGAACCCAAGAACTAAACCCTAACCAGTCAGAGAACTCACAGGAAACCCAAGCTTTCTGGGTTTAAAATTTCTTCAATAGAACCCAAGATTTCCCTGAATGGAATTCCAAAAAGCATTCTCTATCAGCATCAGGCATAACCCCACTTACATGTGTCCCTTGTGAAAACTTCCCATTTGAAGTTGTTTCCAATTGATTGTCCACCATAAAATGTTTTAAATTATTGCTGGCATGCTACAAACAGGATAGGATTGAACTTGGATTTTTCCAAAAATTCACCAAATCAAACCACAAAAAATTAATTGCAGCAAACAAAGTGCACAATTTGTCGAAAGCAAAACATTCATACAAAGGAAATTTGATCATGAATTGAAAAAGAGAGAGAGAGAGAGAGAGAGAGAGAGAGAGAGAGAGGAACCTCAAGCACCTGGAACCCTACGCATAAAAGCGGCAAAAAGATGACCATTGCTTCCTCAAAATTAAAAAAGAACCAAATCATATACTCACACTAAAAATCCAAACACAGAAACAAAACCCCAAAAATTAATTATTATTATTATTATTATTATTATTATTATTATTATTATTATTATTATTATTATAACATAGATTTGCAAACGAAATAAGACCCAAAAAATTTAAACTTCTGTTCAAGAAAAGATTTAAGAGGAAAAACATAAATTATATACCTTAATCAGAAAGGGCTTGCAAGCTTCTATACAAAACCCTAAAATTCGAACATCAACGTTTCATGAAATAAAAAATGAAATCAGATCAAACAACCACATCACCAAAAAAAAAAAAGAAGCAAAATACTCAATGTAAAAGACCAAGGGTTGTGTGGTTGTTTTTTTCTGTTCAAACCTTCATCAGAACACATAATACAGGCCAATAAAATATTTCCCCAAATCTGAAACCTATAAAACTAATTTAAAATTCCTGCAACTAAAAATTTGAATAAAAAAAATCATCAAATTAAAACTCCCAAACCCAATTCAATCCTTGATTAGAACACATAACAAAGGCTAATAAAATATCTCACCAAAATAAACAATCAATTCTTAACATCTAAAATTGAAGAGAATAAAACCCATAGATTTGGGAAAAAAAACCCTCCCGCATGCAAGTTTTGAATAACTTACCGGAAAGCTTTAAGGTGATAGAAGAGCAAGATAGAACATGAGAGAACAAAGATCAACAGCAACAGAAGCCAACAGGGGTAACAGGGAGAGAGAGCAAAGGAAACGAAAACCACAAAACCAAAACAACCGAAGGGAAATTAGAGGAGAACGAATGAAAAGCAATAGAAGCAAAAAGAGTGAGAGCAACTCCACCATGGGAGTTTGCTCGGGGGACAGGCCAGGAAAAAGGGCCCGAGAGCCTGGCTTCATTGCTCCAGCATGGGGAGCCCGATGGACAGGCCAGCCCCGAGCACCAAGCCTCTGAGGAATTGTCAGCCCGCGAGCCCGACGTGGATGACGTCAGCCTAATTTTTTATTTTTTTCTGTCAGGCGCATGCACCTCACCCGTGCATGTGGGGGCGTCACCCGATACAATTTCAGCTCTTGGGGCCCGAGGCGCAGTTTTGAAAAGTTACTGTTGGGAAGCCATGTGGCTTCCCATGGTTCGTTGGATCTCAACGACTATATAATGTGGACCGATTTTCAACGGTAAAAAAAAAAAAAAAAATCTTCTTTAATATCAACTGTTGATCTCAGATCAACGGTTGATATTATTCTCCTTTATAAAAAAAAGAAAAAGAAAAAATAGTTTTAAAATTCAGAAATGTTACCGATGTGCCATGTGGCACAATCTGAAGTGTTGGAATTCAAATTTTTTAAAATCCAATGGCAGAGATTAATTAGTTGAATAAAAATATAAAAAAAATTGTAAAAAATGAATAAAAATTTTAAATTTTTTTAAAAAAATTGTTTTTACTTTTCTATAAATACATTCTCATTATCATCTACCTTACACCACAATTTCATATTTTCTCAACTACTTTCAACCGCATTCCTATAGTTCTTTCAAAGTTTCAATCCAATGTTTTTTCAACAAAATGACTACTAATGTAGGTACGAATTGGACGCTTCTTGAAGATATTGCGTTGTGTACTAGCTGGGTTGAAGTTACTCATAGTTCGCTTACGGGTAATGAGATGCAGTTACGAGAAATGTGAAGTCTTATTCATACCAATTATCTTGAGAAAATGGGTGGAAAAAGAACCAAAGAATCGATGTCCAGTCGTTGGAAATTACTTAGCCAATCGTTTAGTACGTGGAAAGATGCCTTGGCACAAGTCAGTAATAATATTCGAAGTGGGGAAAATTACGCGAATCAGGTAACAATATATTATTTATTTGTTTGTATTATTTATTTGTTACCTACTTTCATTATAATTATTTGTTTGTATTATTTATTTGTTAACTACTTTCATTATACTTATTTGTTTGTATTATTTATTTGTTACCTACTTTCATTATAATTATTTCTTATCCCGCATTATGTAGCAACTTCAAGCACAAACTTGGTATGGTGCCAAAACCAAAACAAAAAATAAATCATTCAACCGGTGGGACTGTTGGAATATTGTCAAAGATTATCCTAAATTCAAAGTTGTGCATGTTTGTCCAGAAGTTTTCATGAACAGCACCCCTCTACACTTTACACCTGATCATGGCTTATATATTCATGAAGATGAAGTAGAAGAAGTGCCCGAAACGCCCTCCCCTGAACAAGCGTTGGGATCGACCCGTTATCCAATTACGCCTGAAGGTAAGAAGGTTTCAAAGAGAAAAAGGAGTGTTTCGAAGAATGATTATGCAAAGTATATGGAACAACTTGCTCGCCAAGGTGAATTGACTTTGGCGCGGGAAATGACGAAATTTGAGGCTGATAAGGCTAGAGAAGAGCAAATGCTGCAACCGTTGAAAGAGCATTTCAAGCTAATGAGAGAGAAAGAGAGTTACTTAGGCAAGAAAAGGAACATGTTAGAGAAGAAAGAATGGCTCAACGAGATCGTGACATTATGAACACGCCTTTAGAAGGGAAGTCACCAAATTCTAAATAGTTTTGGAAGTCGGAGAAAGCGGATGTGATGCGAAGGAGGCGTGCAAGAACAACGAGAGCAAGAGCAGATGGTCTTAGTACGACAAGAGAAGATTATCCTAGCACCACAAATTGGTTAAGTGATGATGAATAAAGTACTTTTTGTAATTGGAGCCCATAATTTTCCAATCACTTTGGGTTGTAATTTCTTATTTATTGAATAGAGTACTTTATGTTGTTTCCAATTTATTGATTTTAGTACTTTATTTAATTTGGTAATTTATTTATACTAAGAGAATCTTTATTCAAAAGACATTTAAACACACCAAATAAAATTATATAAACATACCAAATAACAAAAAACTCACTAAATGAACTAAAAGAAACACACCAAATAAAATTAAATAAACACAAAAAAAAAAAAAAAAAAAAAAACACGCTAAATGAACTTAAGTATCTTGAGCTTGTTTCAATTCCCACTGGTGCTTTATCAAATCAATTTGCTGGGCATTGTGCATATATGGCCTTTGAAGTGCAGTATATCGTTGAATGATCAATTCATTGTAACGTCCATCCCTTTCTAATGGCTCATGTTGCACGGGTTCTTCGGTGGCATCATGAGCACAATATATATGTGTTCTTGAATTGTTCATCGTGTTCGTTATCGCAGTATGTGACTTTTGGTGCCTTTCCTTGCAGGACATCGTTGAACACTTGGGATTGGGCAAGGACGTTGAGGTTATTTTGACCTCCCGGAACCCCGAAAAAGGTGTGCCAAATCCATGTATCAAAAGATGTCATTACTGCCTCCAAAATTATACTTTTTGCTCATTTTCTGTCCCCATAAGCGTCTTGCCATGCACTTGGACAATTTTTCCACGTTCAGTGCATACAATTGATGCTTCTAATCATCCCAAGAAAACCTCACATCTTGCTCTTCTTCAGAAGCCTTTGCAAGTCCATGTCAGTAGGTGTCTGGAGATACTTTGCGGTGTAGATAGATTCGATTGTTCCGCAAAAACTCATCAGGGACTCAAGAATGGTTGATTTCCCCATCCTCGCTATCTCATTCACTTGGTCTGCAGATGCTCCATATGGAAGCATCCGCAAGGCAACAGTAATTTTTTGCTGTTGAAGGAGACCCATAGCACCAAAAGCATCATTCTTTTACACAAAGTAAGAATCATGGTTGCAAACACCAATCATGATTTTGTTGAACAAACGTTGTTCCATTCTAAAACGACATTTAAAGTACGTATCAGGGAATGCACTATTACGGACAAAATAATCGTCCAAGAGTTCTGTACCTCATCGTTGCCTGCTTCTATCAAGGTTTTCGGAACGGCTGAGCCTGCAAATCTGACCCACAGCTTGGATGACTCGACGGGAATGTGAGGCTCTTGCCATTCTTGCTTCATCATCTCTCCTTCTACGCTCCTCATCCTTTTCTCTCTCATTTTGGGCCACCTGGAGATTGAACATTCCTTCTGATTGGTTAAACAATTCTTCCTCTTGCTGATCGATTTCCTATATCATCCTTGAGGAAGAAGAAGACACTGTAGGAAAGAAGCAGAACCTATGAATAATGATAGAGATCTTGAGAAAATTGGTATGAGATTTGTGAGGATGAATGGTGGATTATATAGAGGATTCAGAATGGATTAGGTTGTAGATAATGCCACGTGACATGCCGTCATTTGTTAAAAATTTGATGGAAATCTATCCTCAAAGATTGTAAACAGATTATGACACGTGGCGCGACGTGATTGGTTAATAATCTTATCAGAAATCCATCACCAATAATTGTATTTTCGGATAATGACACGTGGCGCAATGAGTACAATTAAAAATCTTATCGGAAATCCATCACCAATAATTGCCCTTTCAGATTTTATGACAAGTGGCGCAACGAGAATGATTAAAAATCTTATCCGAAATTACAAATAAAATTATTTTGTATTATTTTATAACTTTTCGGATAATGACACGTGGTGCAACGAGAACGATTAAAAATCTTATCCGAAATTACAAATAAAATTATTTTGTACTATTTTATAAATAAAAAAAATACTAATATTTTATTGCCTATTGCCAGAGCTATTGAAGTGCAACGGTGGAGATGCAAAAGGCGATTACTGTTCATTAAGGGCAATTACTGTTCACTGGGTGGATAGCATAGTGTATTGCCTTGGGGGAGGGTTCTTACGCTGGAATTGCTTTAAAAAGCAAGGGAAGATGCTAGAAGACGCAGCGATGGTCGATAGGTGGAGCGAAAGATTATAATCGTCCTTTGACTGTAGATAATTTGAAACAAAGCGCTGCTGGCTAAAAAATTTGAGGGCATTTTCGCCACTCCACTGTCCACGAACAGTAACCGGGAGTTTGGGTTTTAGTGCTCATAGATTTAATATATATTAATATACAATATATAATAATACATATTTAATATATTAATATATACATATATACACAATGACTATTGTACTTCATAGTAAGTTTTTTTTAGTAGTTTAAAAGATATTATCTACATTAGGGAAGGGGGTGGACTTAGTCTCACAATGGGCTAACAATAATGTGGTGCAAATTCGCCTTTGGCGAGAATCGAACCTAGCACCTTTCACTTACAAGCGAAGAGGAAATAATTTTCCTTAACGGGTCGAAACAGGTTACCCACGGGTTACCTGCATGTAAACCCCTTACCACCATCTCCAACCCTTGGGTTAAAACCTAAAATTTTTAGCCCAGAAAATTGAAATATTAAACCATAAATAATTTTTCAGTTCCAACTGTTAGACCATCTCCATTCCTTGGGTTAAAACCTAAAAATTTTAGCCTAGAAAATTTAAGTTTTAACCTAAAAACAGTTTTTCTGCTCCAGCTCTTCTGACCTAAAATTTTAGCCCTAGATTATTAAAGAATGAGTTTAGGCTATCTTTTTTAAATTAACTTTAAAAAAAAAAAAAATTATGTAGAATATTTTAAATTAATTTTATGAACATTTTAACATAAAAATATTTAAATTCCGATACATATTGAAAATTCATTAAATCGACACATGAAACTCATGAAACACTATGGAAGAATATGAAACACATAATAGAGATGTATAAACACAAAACACATATGAAACATATACAAAACACATGATAGAGATGTATAACACATGAAACATATACCAAATATATACAAAGCACATGAAACACATGAAACACAAACCTACACGCATAAAACGCAAACCTTCAATCATACTCTATATAAACATAGGTTGAATACCTAACCATCACACAACATATTCACCAATCACCCAATTTTCGTAGTGTTTTTGTTTCCTCAAAATCATCAATATCTCATCAATGGGTGATAGAAGAAGGCATAACTTGGCAATGTAGAAGACACAATACCAAGCAAGCCTTGCAACTGGGGATGCATAAATGAACAACGAAGAAACCAAATTTGTAAACTCGTTTATGCAATATGAGCATCATGCCAAATCTAGCTAGAGTGGTTTTGTCACAAGGTATTCATTTATGTAGCATGATGGAGAAGAGTGTCATGACCGGATGATGAAAGACTATTTCATCAAACGTCTGAGGTATCATCCTCATGATTTTCGGATGCGGTTTCGGATGAGGAAAAAGATTTTTGAAAGTATTTTGAACCCAGTTGTCCATCATGACCACTACTTTGCAAAGAAGATAGATATTGTAGGCAGATAAAGTCTATCACCTTATCAGAAGCTCATATCTGTATTTCGGATATTGTCGACTTACAGAGAGTATTGTTATTGAGAACCTTAAGTGTTTTTGTAAGACAATTGAAGCCATATATAGAGCCATATACCTCTGAAAGCCAAATTGTGAAGACTTGAAGAGGCTTTTACGTAGGGTAGACAAAAGAGGCTTACTTGGCATGATAGAAAGTTTCGAATATATGCATTGGCAGTGGAAGAATTGTCCTACTACTTGGGCTAGCCAATTCAAGGGTCGTCACAACAAGCCAACCATCGTGCTTAAGGTTGTGGCATCTTATGACACTTGGATTTGGCATGCATTCTTCGACGCTCCTGGATCAAACAGCGATATCAACTTTCTTTGACCTTTTTCTATGTTCGACGATGTTGTCAATGGATGGGCACTGGAATCAAGGAACAAGGCAAACGTCATGAAGCCATGTTCAATCCCACAGTCCAAGGAAGAAAGTTTGAGGACTTCTTTAAAACGCTTTTAGGAAGATGTGGCAAAATTGAGAAACTAGATAATAGGTTGGCCACCATGGCGTTGAAGCAAGGATTGCATGTCCATTCCCCACTATTCGAAAAGCTAAACAAGAGAAAATATGACTACGTTACTTTGGTGGAGTGCTTTGATATTGTGGACGATCTGACAGACTGGGATGACAAGAGTAGAAGAACAATAACCAAGACAAATTATCCTAGGAAAATCGACCAAAGAAGGACCGACAAAGATACACCTTCCCCTTCCCTGTGACAAGCTACCAGAGGAGGACGCCCAGATAAACGGGCACCACCAAAACCAAAATAGTATACTGCCTTAAACATAACCATCAACAACATCCTCCACAACATAAAAGACAAACCGTTCCTCTAATGCCCAAAGTAACTCCCGGAGCAACTGGGCAAGAAAACTTGAATGAATACTTCTTCTTCCACAAAAGTACCGGTCATGCTATTAGAAGATGCAAAATTTTATGGGATCATATTAAAGAATTGATAGATCAAGGACATTGTTGGGAGTTTATCAGGGATAAAGCAAGGAAGCAAAATTCGGTCGAACCCAAAAACATAAAATAATCCGATAATTACATTGATGTTGAGGATCGACGACCAACGAAGAAACTGACCCTTAACATAAACTGAATCCATGAAGTACAAGAGAGGCCAAAGAACAAGCAGTTGATAGAAGTAGTCACACAGAACTTGGTCCCAATTACTTTAAGGTGGGACCCCTAGTGCCTCCAGATCAAGTAAAAATGAAAGTAACATGAACTACACGTGATTTGATTCCCTTCCCAGGGTCTCAGGATATTTAGGCAGTCTTATTCAACCTAATCACAAAACCGCCATCTACTCTAAAACAAGTTCACAGAGAACTCATCTCCTCAAGTCCCAACATAGGCTTATTGTCAAAAGTGATCCTTGGTGTAATTTTTACATCATATCATCATTTTCCTAAATCTACATTAGTGATTTGATTATTCGTCCCAAAGATATGTAGGCAATCCTTTCCAGATTCAATCACACCCCTTTGTTAACCAATTCTACTTTGGGTTATGAAACAAAATAAAATTTATTTGCTTTAAATGTTTGTTCTTTCTTTCCTTTTTGGTGATGCAGGAAGTACCCTACTTGTCCAAACAGGGCCTAAACTTTGAAAACCTTCTCATAAACACATGTCTAAAAAATTTCTAAGTTACAATGTCAAAGGAGCCTCTCTTAGCTTAATCTGTCTTGAATAGTTAGCAGCTTGGGAGACTTGAATAGTAATAGGCGCAATAACGATTGGCGCGCTATGGGCATATGCACATGGTGTTATGACTTGAAAGTCCAATTCACCATCCAACCTTCAAAAAGTTTATACAACAAACAAGGTTGTGGGTTATAACATTCAAACCTGAGCCTTATGCCATTTGAGGGAATATTAGAAAGGGCAATTCGAAAATTATCAGAAGGCGA
Source organism: Pyrus communis (assembly GCF_963583255.1). Lineage (NCBI taxonomy): Eukaryota > Viridiplantae > Streptophyta > Magnoliopsida > Rosales > Rosaceae > Pyrus > Pyrus communis. The sequence goes on along the minus strand of NC_084811.1, from coordinate 11,555,987 downwards.
CTCTGAACTCTAATCTTAAGTACAACTGTTTCTATCCCAGACCAACATACTCAGTCAAGTACGTTTTGCACCACCATGTGTTAGTAGGTTTGAAAAGGGGCATCCAGATTAGCCAATCCAAAGAAGAATTTTATTCCAATGGAGTTCCGATATGCGAAAATGCTTTGGTCAAGCCAACCAAGGTAGTCTAGTCGGAACGCTCAGGTCCGATGCATAAGGTCTGACAAAAAGATTCAAAAAGTGTTTTCGACCCCCATGTAAGCGACTAAGTCTCCAAAGAACTTTCATTTGATATGATATTGGCTCCTTATACTAAAGTTGCTAAGCATGGATGAGTTACCGATAAGTGACATTTTGACGTATCATTCAAAGGCAAAAGGTTGCGCACCACTTCTGCTGCCCAGAAGGCTGGAGCATAAGGATCAACAATAAACCCACAGAAGTTCAAAAGGAAAAATGAGTAGTTAACTAAGTGAATGTAAGCCCAACATTCAATGATGGGAATCCTACTCACAGCCCTAACAAGCTCTACATGAGTCTATGTAACTAAAAGACAAGAGCTATTATTCTATCTCATCAGTTTATATCATTCAAATAATGTACAAAAAGGTAATCTAAATTTTGAAAATTAATTACCAAATGCATTAACAAGTTACAAACATGCCGCATGGATTGAAATCTCAATAAGACTATCCATGGACTTGGCACTACTAAACTGTTGCATGGCCAAAGCATGACAGTTGTCACATGGACTCACGTCCTAAAAAGACACTCCATAAACATGGCAAATTTAATATATCTCATGTTTGAAGCATGATGTACGTATAGATTCTAATAGTCAACTTCCCGGAAGTGGAGATTAAAAATCCAAACTCTATAACTCTCTAAAGGAGATTATGATCCAAATTCTCCAAATAATTCATCTATCAAGAGATGACTTTCTTAGAAGCGACAATGTAAAGCCCTTGAAGAGGCAAGGCTATCCAATGTAATGAAACACTTATAAACAATGCATGCACATGCACATGAGAATTATGGGATTACGAATTGATGATAACCAATGTTAATTTTGGTTGTTGCGGTAGCTACTAGATTCATTAATGAGCTGTGTTGATATTGAGCCATGTTAATCGTTGATGAAAAGAAAAATTATTGGCCAAAATGGAGAAAGGCACCTCCATTGTTATTTAGTAAGAACGTGGAAAAAATGGACCTACATTTCAAATTACCAAATGATGTTGAACCCAGAAGGTTACATATGGGCTTTTACAATGAAATACACTCCCATGATATGACACAAGGTTCCTAGTTGAAACCAAAAATTGTAATGCACTCCAGTAAACATGATTTACCATTGTGAAACTTGTTCATTTCAATGGAGAATTATATATTATATGAAGGTTTATGAAATGCCTAAAGCATACATGTAAAAGTAATTCTCTCAAGTGTATATAGAAGCAAATCGCTCTATATATGTTTCAAAGAGAATGTGTCATGAAGTGTAGAAAATTCTTGAAGGATTCAAATTGCTTGAAGTAAGCCCTGTAAAGGTAAAACACAAATTATGTACTCAATACCAATAAATAGTATAAATTGCCTTAGTAAATACTATCATTACGAACTGCATTCTAAATCTCTTGCGAGAGTTGATGATATTAGATTGAGACACCTAAAGAGTCTAGAAAGATTAAAAAATGTTGATGACATATTGTCTCGAGCTACAGATCGAACAATATGACAACATGAATCTTATCTATAATGCTCATAGTATTAAAGAACCATATGGATTGAAGATCATGAGTTAAACACTCAAATGATTAACGATATTTAAACACTAAGAAATATCATTCATCCTTATGGGAGATATGATGAATTAATACTTGGTTCAGAAGTACCATATCTTAGTGAAGTATGTGCCCTTATCTATTTAGCACAATACACTAAATCAGATGTACATTTCATGTGACGTACACTATGAACATATTGGTACTGGAATGAAATAAAGTTTATCTATTGTTATCTCTGGGAAATTATAGACATGCACTTGCTCCATTCCAATAAAGTCACTAAAGTTATGGTCTTAATGGGCAAGCAAAATTTGAATATCTCTTTAGCCTGCATACAGAATGTTCACATAAAGGGTATGTGTATTTACTTATGGAAATAGATTGATCCTACAACGCTCAACGAAGCAAACATTTGTCGTGACATCTTCGTATCTCTTAGAAATACAAATCTCCAAAGTTTTTCAGTACACATGAGCGATCAGAAAGCTAAAGTTATTGAGGTCAGTCAAATCTGTTCCAATGATAACTTGGTAGACCCCTTCACCAAATCCCTATCAAATTGTACGTTCCAGAAGTTGATGCATAATATCGAATTACGTTAACTTAATAATTAGTTAATTGAAGAACACGAAATCAGGGGGAGATGCTCATCATGGGGAACATTCAAGACACATGCGTGTTATACTTTTTTTTCCTTCGAATAGGATTTTTCCACTAAGTTTTTGTTGGCAAGGTATTAATGAGGCAATCGATATTGATATATGGGCATCCAAAGGGATTGTTGTAAAAGTAGTATGAATGCCCACCATATATGAAATGTGAATGCACACTATAAAAGAATTGTGAGTATTCAGATGATGACTCACTAAAAGAAAAATGTCCTTTGGGTACAAAACAAAAGGCACAATTAGGAATTTTGTGTCTGTTTGACCACCAAAAGGCTGAAACAGTTCCCATTCCATAAAGGGCACCATTTATGGTGCCCAATGTTTTTAAAAAAAAAAGACACAAAATAGTAATGGCACGGAAACCGTGCCGAGTGGGGGTCAAATTCTTATTGAAGATGGGCACAAAAAACATTTTGTGTCTATAAAATATGTTTGTTAGCAGCGCTCTATGTCCATCCAGCCTTGCATGTGTCAGATTTGGAAATTTTTTATTAATTTGCAAAAAGACGACAAAAGTTATTGTGCCCTCTAGTTTAATATATTTAAATAAAAAGTAAGTTTTGTGTCCTTACATATTTACTTTTGGGATTTTTATGGGGCAAGCAAGGAAACCAAAAGAGGTTTGAATTGTACCTGCCTTCAGATTTCAGATAGGATAAGTTAAATACATTTATAAAAGATATGAAAAACTTAAAAAAATCTCTCTTCCCTTCACAAACTTTCAACTCCTATCTCCATCATTTTCACTTTCATCCCTTCCCCATTCATCCTCTCTCTTTCTCTATTCTCTTTAACATAAGCCATCCACCGGTCATCAACGACCTGATACGATTGTGGTTATCTGTTTGCAATTAGTAGCTTAATAGGACTGTAATAAGTAGTAATCAAGTTGTGGTAGTCGTATGGCCAGCTGGCATTTGGTGTTAGTGGAATCATATATGTAATCAATTTAGTGGGGTTGAGCAGGATAGATATTTTGGAAACATTCAATACAAAATTACAAAAACATTTCTCTCTCTCTTTCTCTTCCCTTTTCTTCCTCCATTGCTATTTGGTAACTTGTAGGTTGAGAAAGGGTTGCTGAGTCTTTGGTGCTAACATTGTATTCATCCTCTCGATCCTTGGCCTCCATCTTGTATGCCCCACCACGCCAACAATTCTTGCATGTCTACCCTGGAAGCTTGCCTCTCCGCCGTGGAAACTGTTCTGGAAGCTCTTCCTCAGTAGCTCCAGGCAGCTTCGGATGCCAGATTCACTTCCTTAGAGATGAAATTCGGCCTTCTCTTGGAGCATCTTCATTGTGACCCTGGCGTTTCAGGCGGCGTTGTATCTTCTACTGCTCCACCTCTTTCGGGTCCTGAACAGCCGTATCCTTCTCTTGCCGATGTCGAATTCCAATATTTAGAGACTCTACGTTTCCCGCGTCGAGACTCTTTTGACGGTGGAGGTTTCACTCCGCGCCCTCAGTGGCCACACCTTTTGGATTTTCCCCGATTCACCGACGGCTGATAGGAGCATATTTAGGCGACTTACTTAGCTTGTTTTCGTGCATTTATATTGTTAATTCCTAGTTGTTTTAGTAGTTTAAGCCATTTTCGTGTGTTTTTAGGTTCATATGGCTAAGGAAGCAAAAAGATGCATTTTGGAGCAAAATTGGACTTGGAATGGATAACTTATGTTTGGAGCAAGGAAGGGCCTTGTTTCCTGTTTTAAACCATTTAAACACATTCATTCATCAAACCATCTCAACCATTCACTCAAACACCCTAAACTACAACCTTGCAGCCACACCATATTCTCATTCATTCACATATTTTCATTCAGCCACATGCACTCATCATCATTCAACCTAGTTGTCACTCACATGCTTTCCCATTTCATTATTCATTCACTTTTCATTCATTCATTTCAGCCACCATGACATTGTTCCTTCATCATTGCACCACATTTAGCCATTCACCCTTTTTCTCCACACCTTGCCTTGCACATGCATTCCCCTTTGCAATTCCAGCTTTTCACAACCAACCTAGCTGTTTTCCACTCTTTCCCATTCTATAATTCACCCACGTGCACTCTTAATCATTCAACCATTCAGCCACACATTCATTCTCCTTTGTGCCGTGCATTACTCCTTCATTCCAGCCATTCCACATGCATTTCCAACCTAGCAGCACCCTTTAATCATTCATCCTAGCTGTCATTCACATGCTCTCCCATCCATTCTCTCCCTATAAAACCATGCAATGCATTCATACACACCATTCCCATTCACCACAGAAATTGATCCATTCACTCCATTCCACACATCCACATACCTTTCCATTCAGCCATTCACACCAACACAACACCTAGCCGTGCAAAACACTACCATTTCATACACATTCCAGCACCATTCATCCCTTTGTGCCGTGCCTTCCTCCACCATTCCAGAAATTCATACACACTTCACACCATCACACAACCATTCCTCCATACAAATACCACCCCAAAACCTATCCTTAAACCTTGTGCCGCAACAAAGAGGAAGAGAAGAGGGCCTAAACGTTTATACAATTCAAGTTTGATTTGTTGGAATGTTTAGGTGTTTCTTTTCCTTTGATTTCAATGTTTAATTTCAATTCTCTTTGTCTTGTACGTATGAGGAACTAAACCCCCCCTTGGCTGGGGGGGGGGGATTCGAAATACATGTTTATGCTTACGATATGATTTGATTACTTCTAATTACGTTTCATAAGTTGTGAATTCAATTTACTTATCTATGTGAATTACATTGATTTGTGTGTGTTGGTTGAGAGTGCACGCTTAATTATCATGCATAAATTGGATGCTAGGATATAAGGAAATTTCACCTAATTGTTATGGAATTATATTCACAAGTAGTAAAAGTTGATGATCTCAATTGCGTTAAGTAAATTCTTGGCATAAGTTTCATGCAATTCATAGTAACGAGTGCTTCGTCAATGCTTATGGTTTTCAAAGAACTTAATGATTCTTGCTTGTATCTCTATTATGCAATTCATATAGGGAACTTGTGGGGAATGCTTTGGGTTGTCGTATGCAATCATCCAATTCAATAACGTTAGGAAAATCTGAGGGTTAATTAGTGCAATTCACGGTTAATCTGGGGCGTTGAGAATTCATGGCTTATTGAAAAGCAATTGGAAATCGTTTTATATCCAAGTATAACATGTGTGGAGATGAACCCTTTAGCTAGTTTCCCATCCATTCAATTCCATCAAATTCATATTTACATTCTGTTTTAAATTGAAATCTGTGCATTTAGTTTAATTTCGTCCAAAACTCAATCCCCCTTTACTTTATTGTCCAATTTAGTTAGAAAGTGTCTTAGTTTGTGTTTCTAAGTGTTTTGAATCAATTTATTTCCCAAAACTCAATCCCCCTTTACTTTAGTGTTTTAAGTGTTTAGTTTTGCATTCTTTGAGTCTAGTTTAGTGTTTTAAACTTTATTTTACGTTTTTGAGTCAGTTTCCAAGTGATTTTACAATCCCTCATAATCCCCGGTTAAGAACGATCCCTACTTATACATATACTACAATTGTCAAAAAGAGGGTTTAATTTGTGTGCGTATAATTTTCGCATCAACGGCGACGATCCCTTCGCTTGGATCTACAAGGCTGAGCAGTACTTTGCTTATTACCACACCCCCGATCATCAGAAGGTCCTAATCTCCTCTTTTCACTTTAAGAATGAGCCACTGCAATGGTTCAGATGGCGTGATTGCATCCATTCCACACCAACTTGGACTGAGTTTACCACCGCCTTGTGCCAGGAATTTGGACCTTGTGAATTCGAGGATTACACCGAATCCTTGTTCAAGCTCAAACAAATAGGTACTCTCAAAGATTACATACTCGAATATAGGCGCCTCGCTAATCGAACTACTGATGTCGGCCCGGTTCTGTTGAAGAGTTGTTTTATTGGTGGATTAAAACGTGAATTGAAATATGATGTTAAGTTGCTGAAACCTAATTCGGTGCATGAGGCCATTGCTCTCGTGGTGCAAATTGATGCTAAATTCATGGATCTTAAAACAGTGCCCCATAAATAATTTCCTCCAGCCAAACCAAACCCTCTCCCTACTTCCATCCTGGGAAGGCACCGTGTCCCTGCTTTGCCTTATAAGAAATTAACACCTGCGGAGGTTCAGCGCAAAAAAGAAAGGGGTGAGTGTTGGTTTTGTGATGACAAGTGGGATAAGGGACACAAATGTGCTCATAAGCAGCTTCTTATGTTGGATATCGTTTCTGATGATGAGTATGACGATGATGAACCCACTGATCTTCCTGTGGAGTTACACAGCATGGCATTGAGTGAGTGTGCTTTTTATGGCACTAGTGCCAAACCTTCGGTTCAAACTATGAAGGTGGAAGGGTTGGGTAAGAATTATACTGTTAAAATACTGTTAGATTCTGGAAGCACCCATAATTTCATCGACTCTAGATTAGTCAAGCAATTGGGGTGTCCAGTTCATCCCATAAGGCCCTTCGAGGTGATGATTGCTGATGAGGGTAGAGTGAAAAGTCAAGGTTGCTGCAAACAAGTGCAGTTGATAGTGGGACAATATAATTGCTACAGTGATCTGTTTATTTTACCTCTTGGGGGTTGTGATGTTGTCCTAGGGGTCCAGTGGCTAGCCACAGGAAGTCCAGTCTTGTGGGATTTCCAAAATCTGACTATGGAGTTTCAAGTGGGATCCCAGCAATTTAAATTGACTCATTGTGCACCTTCACAGTCTCCCATACAAGATATTTCGGTGCATCACATCAGTAAAGGGTGCTCCATTTCAAACTTGGGAATATTATTATATTCTTTGGAGGTTGAAACAAGTGACACATTTGAGCTCACTCCTTCCCAATACAATGAACTGCACACGATTTTGAACAAATTTGAGGTGGTTTTTACTATTCCTTCCACATTACCTCCTTCACGGACTCATGACCATAGGATTCCATTGCTTTTAGGAGCAAAAGCCCCCAATATCCGGTCTTATCATTATGGACCTATATAAAAAGCTGAAATTTAAAAAGCAATCCAGGAATTGCTACACTTGGGTTTTATCAGACCTAGCCGTAGTCCCTTTTCCTTTCCTGTTTTACTGGTTAAGAAGAAGGAAGGCATTTGGAGATTATGTATGGATTACAGGGAGTTGAATGGCATCACCATCAAAGATAAATATCCTATCCCACTCATAGATGACCTGTTGGATGAGCTATTTGGGGCTAGGTACTTCTCCAAACTGGATTTAAGATCGAGTTATCATTAGATTCGAATGCATGTAGAGGATGTGGAGAAAACTGCATTTAGGACCCATGAGGGACACTATGAATTTTTGGTGATGCCATTTGGCCTTACCAATGCCTCAGCAAGTTTTCAAAGCTTGATGAATGACATTTTTAAACCCTATCTCAGGAAATTTATATTGGTATTCTTTGATGACATATTAGTCTACAGTCAAACATGGGAGGAACACCTATCTCATCTGCACCAGACTTTGGAGTTGTTGTTCCAACACCAATTATATGTCAAGAAGTCTAAATGCTCTTTTGGTCAACCACAAGTTGAATATTTGGGTCACATAGTTTCAAGTGATGGAGTGGCAGCTGATCTCACTAAGATCCAAGCGATTTTGAATTGGCCAGTCCCTAGGAATGTGAAGGAGCTGAGGGGTTTTTTCGGGTTGACAAGTTATTACAGAAAGTTTGTACAAAACTATGGCAAGATTTGTTAGCCTCTGTACCAACTCACTAAAAAAGATGGGTTCATATGGTCTGAGGCAGCAGAGTCAGCTTTTCAAGAATTAAAAAAGGTCATGATATCTCCCAAGGTGTTATCTCTTCTTGATTTCTCGATTCCATTTGTTATAGAATGTGATGCTTCTGCAAATGGGATAGGAGCAGTCTTACAGCAACAAGGAAAGCCCATTGCTTTCTCCAGAAAAGCTTTGGGCCCCAAGAACCAGGCTCTGTCCACTTATGAAAGAGAACTCATAGTTGTGGTGCATGCTATCAAGAAATAGCAAAATTACTTCCAGGGGCAACACTTCATCATCAAAACAGATCAAAATAGTCTGAAATATTTTTTAAATCAAAGAGCTACTACTCCATTTCAACAAAAGTGGGTTTCAAAGCTATTGGGATATGATTATGAGATCCAATATAAACAAGGTGTGGAAAATGTGGTGGTAGATGCTTTATCAAGGGTACCTAGTGCCCCTACATTGCCTACAACCCACAGTGAAGAGTTAGTGGAATGTGTCATTATCACATACCCTTACTTTGGGTGGTTGGATGATTTGAGAAGACAATTGGAAAAAGATGAGTGGGTAAAGCAAAAGAAGGAAGAACTGAGGGTTGCCATCCATGGCAACACTATCACTACCCATTTATCAAAGTTCCACATCGATAATGGGTTCTTAAAATATAAAAATAGGATTGTGATTGGTCCTGATTCAACTTGGAGACACAAGATTTTTGAAGAGCATCATTGCACTACTATGGTCGGCCATGAATGTGTTAAAAAAACCTACCACAAATTGAAAAGAAGTTTTTATTGGGTTGGAATGAAAAAAGACATTAAGTCTTGGGTAGCTGAATGCAAGGTGTGCCAACAGAATAAGTATGAGACCTTGTCACCACCAGGTTTACTCCAGCCACTACCAATACCTGAACATGTGTGGAGGGACATTAGTATGGATTTTATTAGTGGCTTACCCAACTGCAAAGGCAAGTTTGTTATTCTGGTGGTTGTGGATAGGTTATCAAAATATGCTCACTTCATTACTCTTGGACACCCTTACACCGCAACTATAGTAGCTCAGGAGTTTGTAGAAAATGTGTTCAAGCTGAATGACATGCCAGTAACTATAGTGAGTGATAGAGACACTGTATTCCTTAGTACTTTTTAGAAAGAATTTTTCAAACTAAGTGGGTCTAAGCTGTGTATGAGTTCAGGATACCATCCTCAGAGTGATGGACAGATTGAGGTGGTTAATCGAGGCTTGGAAACCTATCTTAGGTGCTTCACAAGTTGCCAACCCAAAAAGTGGCTCTATTGGCTCCCATAGGCTGAATGGAGTTATAATTCTTCGGTTCACAGTTCATCCAAGTTCTCTCCCTTTGAAGTTGTTTATGGATTTCCCCCTCTACATATTGCTTCTTATGAAAAAGGCACTGCCAAGCTAGATATAGTGGAGCAAGGATTGTTGGCTAGGGATAATTTATTAGCTATGCTCAAGACTAATCTGTTGGTGGCTCAAAATAGAATGAAAGCTTAAGCTGATAAGCACAGAAGGGAAAAAGTGTTTGAAGTTGGAGACTTGGTTTATTTGAAATTGGTACCTTATCAATTGCAATCATTGGCTGCACATGCTTATCATAAGTTACATCCCAGGTTTTATGGCCCCTATGATATTTTGGAGAGGATTGGGAGTGTAACTTACAAACTTAAGCTTCCTACAGATTCCAAGATACATCCTGTCTTCCATGTTAGCTGTTTGAAGAAGCATTTGGGCCCAGGGGTTAGTCCTTTAGCAGTTCTACTAGTGGTGACAGAAGATGGGTTGAAGTCTCTAGATCCAATGTCAATTCTGCAAATGCGAGTTTACAAAAAAGGTAAAGGGGCGGGAGTGCAGCTGTTTGTGTACTGGAAGGGCATCAAGGAAGAAGATGCTACATGGGAAGATTATGATGAGTTGGCTGAGAAATTCCCAGATTTTCCTCTGTGATCACAACCTTGTGGACAAGGTTTATCTGAAGGAGTGGGCAATGTTACGATTGTGGTTATCTGTTTGCAATTAGTAGCTTAATAGTAATGTAATAAGTAGTAATCAAGTTGTGGTAGTCGTATGGCCAGTTGGCATTTGGTGTTAGTGGAATCATATATGTATTCACTTTGGTGGGGTTGAGCAGGATAGATATTTTGGAAACATTCAATACAAAATTACAAAAACATTTCTCTCTCTCTGTCTCTTCCCTTCTCTTCCTCCATTGCTATCTGGTAACTTGCAGGTTGAGAAAGGGTTGCTGAGTCTTTGGTGCTAACACGACCATCAAATTAAACCTCCAGAATCCTCTTACATCCTCTTTCTAACCCCCAAGTTAGTTTCTACAAATTCGTAGCCGAATTTCGTCAATTTTCCAACAAATTTTCGACCAAACCTGCCGGAATTGGACCTTGACCCAAGAGGTAAAAATGATCCTCTCCTTGTGGGCTGTCCTCCACTGTAAGTTCTTTTCCAAAATAAACACTTTTAGTTTTGGGGTCTATTCTAGATTTCAAATTTCAAATTAGGCCCACCCACGTATGGATTTTTTTGGTATGCATGTCAAAGATTGGAATTTTTTTTTTTTTTTTTGCTTAAATTCATCCGAGTATCACAAGTAGCTTCTGGAAGTTTATGGAAGAGCTTATGAAAAGATTCACATTCGTTTTACCCGTTTAAACTTCAAGTAGTTAATTGTCTTATTTTCGTTTGGGGTGCATGGTTCCACTTCGTTGTCCTGGAATGCATGACGGTAGTTGATGAATGTGCTGTGCATGTGGGTAACCTGTAAATTCGAAGTGTTCATATATAGTACAAATATATTCTATATGCCATCAAGTTAAGAATGCCCCTCATAATGTTTGGTTATAACTTACAAGTATATATTTGTGTCTGATTTGTGGTTCTCATAAAATTATACGAAATTCGCAATATTGTATGTTTACTGCAATTTCTCTATGTGCGTGAACACTTATGTGGATAGTGCACCTTTACTTGCATGGTATTGAAATTTGTTTGTATATTCCTGGTGCCAACAACTTTAAGGAGTTAGCTGGAAGTCGGCCACTCTCAAAATTGAGGACTGCTGAAGAAGCTTCAGCAGCAGGAGGTGCACATTCAGAGGGTATTGACAAAGTAAATGGGGAAGATGTTCAATCTGATGGTGCAAAACAATTTTCTAAACATGTAAGTGCTGGCTTAACAGAAGCAGAGGAATTGGAGAAGTATATCACCATTAGAGAAGAGGTGTATAAGAAAGCTAAAGAGTTCGATTCTAAGATCATTAGTTTTGAAACAGCTATTAGGAGGCCCTACTTTCACGTGCGGCCTCTCAATTCTGTAGAGCTTGAAAATTGGACCAGCTGCCTAGACTTTATAGAGAGGGAAGACGACTTGAGCAAGGTATTTTTAGTGAATTTGATTTCGTTTTTTTGATTTATGGCTTGAAGTTTTTAGTTGCCCTGCTTTTTATGCATTAACTGACAGCCGAGTAATATTTGCTGCACTATGCTTTATTGGCTAAATTGTTGGATGAAGCAACTTTTATAACGGGAATTTGAACTGAGACTAAAGCGTGGGCCTTCGATTTGGTTTCTTTGAGGCTAAGTATTTCAAACTCTCATTTATCACCGGACAATTTGGTTTCTTTGAGGCAATTTGAACTGAGAATGCTGTATATATAACCTGTCACAGCACAGCAGTCACAAACATGATTATGAACTTAGATTTTAAAGTATTGAAACTATTGTAGATTATTGACCATTGAACCCTCAAAGTGAGCTGGGCAGATACAGAATATGATCAAACAATCATCCATGGCATTTTCTTCTCTCTATCTTTCCCCTGTGTGTTATGTTTGTAAACCTTGCCTCTTCCAGTTGAAGAACAGGAAATTTCTATTTCTTTTTTTACCCTACGCTAGATACAGAATTACAGATACATAACTTTATGCGACATTACTACCAGCCTTTCATACGGGATGCACTCGTGCTCCTTGTATTGAAGTTAGTGGTATATTATCATATGCTGATTTAGTTTAGTCATGTGTTGAATTGGAGATATTGCTCATAACTGAACAAAATTTTGGGAACATGCCTTCTTTATGTTATCATTCTGTTGAGTAACGTTTCTTTTTCCTGGTAACGTTGCATATTTGACCTGTTTGTCTTGAAATTACAGAGACAACCGGAGATTCACTTTTTTGCTGCTTGATTCAAAGAGCGAAGTGGGGATATACCTGGTGCTCAAGCTGCCTATCAACTTGCAAATTCTGAACTCCCATTGGAGATTCACCGTTTGTTTTTGGTGTTTCCTTTTATATGTATGTGTATGTGTTTTTCCACTGAATTATCACTTACATTTTTTTTTCTCAACAATCAGAATATGAAAAAAATAATTTTTTGTTTAGCCTAAAGATTTGTAGGTGATTTCGGTTTTTATTTTTTTATTTTTAAATAGTTGACATATTGGGCACAATAACAATAAATGTGCTAACATGGGTGGCAGCAGTCATCTGACAACTTTGTCAGAACTGGGGCACAAAAAATCCTTATATGTGCTCAACTCTTTGAGCACCAAACAGTCTATTGTGCCATTTTAGCAAAGGTAATGCCCATTGAGGGTGCATATACAAATATAGTTGCTGCATTGTTGCTATTGGTCTATGGGCACATACGTTGGTACTCTTTGTTGTGTGCAGTGCTCATATATTTTGTAGTGACTTTGGAGATTATATCTTAGGATGCTAGGTATTGGTCGCCTAACTTTTGTATTTTATATTATTGGCAAATAGGAAATGGGGTGTTGAATGAAGAAAAGATAGTTGGACATCTGTCTATAAAACCAAGAGGGAAAGTAGCAGGAGAGGTAGAAGTGAAATATATCAGTAAGGTATAAGGCTAGAGAGAAGAGAGAAAATTAGTGAGAGTTATTTGCGCTCATATTATTTCAAATAATGAGAGAATCATTATTGATAACCCGAAAACGTATGCACATTTGCCGAACCTTGTAAATATTGCATCTTACTTACTTTATATTCCACTACATACATATCGTTAGTTTCACAACAAACTTATTTAATAACCAAGAAGAGAAGATTCGCGAAGAGAAACGCAATTACTTGTGGGGATAGTTTAACAGTCTGTTGGGAACTGTGGTTTCCCTGTTTGGGGCTTTGACTATTCTTTGGACTTGCCGCATTGATCGGATCTTGAGGGCTTGATGCAGCTTTAATCGTCGTGTGAGGTACTTTTTCATCACTTAACGGTAATGACGGGACATAGAGCTTGATACCACGGCCATTGGCAAGTTGCAGTGGTCTTGCATTCATCACTGCATACTGCATTTTAATTAACAGAAAAAGTTAATGCATGTCCACAAAATTTATACTTCATGTATGGATATACAAAGTCAAAATATGCTCTAGTGTGGCAAAAATTAGCACAGGAATCACTAGCAATGAGCATTTTGGTTTAGGCCAGGTTAAGCTTTTACCTTCTTGAAGGAGGTTGTGATTTTGAGTACAATAATAAACTTTTGTCATATTTTTGACATTAATTGAATCAAAATAGCTATATTTCGCATTCTTTTCTTATAATACACAAATGATCATGCCACCTTATTGACCACAAGTTTATACACAGAGGATTGTGCCCATGTGTAAGACTAAGTATCTAATTTTTTTTAATTATTATTATTTTTTAACAATAAGATAAGTATCTTACTAAATTTGATGAAAAAACTATCAGATTTGATTAAAGGAGTAGGGTACGCCCAATGAGCCAACCATAATAATTTAGTTCGAATCCGTCTTGGAATCATATTTATTTTTAAATAAATGAGATTCTCTCTTGCAGCTAAGACATTGTCTTAGTGGCGTCAGCTGTCCAATAAACACCATGTGATGAATCGTGCCAAAGATATATATAGTATACAGATAACATATTTTAGTTTGTGTTGTTCCATTATTCAATTTTTACCAAAGTTCAAATCTAAGTAGTTGTTAAATTAAAGAAAAAAAAAAAAAAAAAAAAAAAAAGGAAAGAGAAAGAGGAACCACTAAACAATTAAACAGATAAGGTGACTTACATCATCAACAACTTGTTTAAGTAACTCCAGTTGTTCTCTTGAAACAATATTTACCTGAGGACACCGTACATGATTAACTAAATGCTCTCATTACTAGCTATATATCAAAGACATGAAAAAATGCTGTAGGGTTCATAACAGTGTTGTACCCTTTCGTTTACTGTCCAAATGACTCCTTCCGTACAGGGAGGGGTTGTGAGCGATCCTATGTATCTGTGAAATCTTAAGCTGCGCCATATTATGTCCCTTGGATTAATCACTCCCAATTGTTTCTCCTTTGTTCCAATCATAGACAGGATATCCTTGTTCACCTGAAAAAGTGGAGCAGTTGGAATAACGCCATCAATCTCTTGACAATTCATTTACATCTATATGTTTTGAGGATTTTTACCTTTAAGAGAAAAGGATTGGGCGGACCAACTTGGTATAGGAATGCAATTACAGCTACACTGTTCTTGTCGGCGCCTCGATGTACCATGTGCAATTCCAAATCATACCTTATGAGGAGAACTCTTCAGATATGGAAGAAACGTTTTGGATTTTAAAGACAAAGGAGCTGAGGGAGAGAGACCTTACGCCATTGATGGTGTGCTCGGATGGGGTGTGCCAATGGCATTCATTGAGGAAGTATTCTGTGCCGTTGATTTGGATAGATCCAGCATCACCTTCCCATTCAAGCTGATCCAATTAAATGCAATACAGAATCAACAAATTGGCAAGAATTAGAAAACCAAAGCTGTTTTGTGAAAATGAAAAGCAGCACTCTTAACTTTTTTGCTAATAAGTATGCTGGGTTAAGATATATAACGTTTCTCCAATCTCCATTTTTTTTCTGAATTCACGTTAACAATATCTTTTAATCTCCAGTTTTTGAATTCAAATCTCATGGACGATAGATATTCAACAAATAAATATACACAACAATAATACTTCAATATGACGTACGTTGTAGAAATTCATAAGACCATGCATTCTCCACCTATAAAATCCATGAAAAAATCTAATGTGATTTTCACTTCCTCACCGCGATGTAGTGACCTTCGTTCTTGAGAGTTGCATCCGAAGGCTTATGTCTCTGAGTAAGATCCCTTAAAGTTGGGATCACTTTGGCGGCTTGATTCTCTATTAAATCAATTGGTGATTGAGATTTTCCGTCTTTGCATGCCACCCATTCTTTCTTAAGCTCTCCCCAGTGTTGTGGGCCTTTCTCATTCCCTTCTGTATAATCAAACTCTATTTCTTGGTCGCACCGAAAATCCAAATTCAATATGTATGTAAGAACGATGATCATGATAAGATGGTTAAAATGATTTCTGCATACGTTCTCCTTTTCCACATGATTCTTCTTTGATTTGTTCAACCTTAAAGTTCGGAAATGAAGATGTGTGTGTAGAAGGAGAAAATGAGTGTGTAAATCAGTTCCCAATGGAAGTCCATATATCTGGCATTACCAAGTGGTTTAGCTGTAATTGGTTTCGGGTGCCAGTACAGTAGGAAAATTGTCAAAACAAAGAATTGAAGGTGAGTTTGCTTTGACTCAAGCATCATTCACAACAAACGGCAAGGATCGTTCATGCAGATGTTAAGAAAGAGATGCCTTGGTCTATGAATACTGAAATTTATAAAGCTTCCATAATCATACACGGCAGAGCTAATCACTGTAAAAAAAAAGTTACAGGATCTAGATGTGGAAATAAATGCTATCTTCACCTATATTAGATGCTAAGTTTGAGTAACTTGCCTTGACTTATTCTTCTTAGCCACAACGCCATCTAATAATATCTCACCATATTTCATGGGAGTGATAAACTTCTCAAAATTTATGCATGACCCAAAAGCTAGTTCATGCTCAAGTTGTTATTATTCCCACAAAATAAAATCAATTTTATTTTCGAATGCAAAAGAGCGTAGAAATCCAAACAATAGCTAAATTGTAGGAAAAGGATAATTTAAGAACAAAATAAAACAGTTATTGGAATTAGTTGACACAATAATTTTTTATTTTACCAAGAATATAATTTATTGATTATAATCGAATTGAAATGCATACAACTTCCACTAAAATGTTAAATAGAAAATTGAGGCCAATACAATCTCACTCACAGGGACAACCCTCGTTAAACACATGTTTGGCTACCAGTGTGTTGCACGATTACATTTCTCTGGATACAAACATGAACTCCGCTGAACCCAGACTTCGCGCAAAAGTCTAGTTGTCTTTCAAGATACATTCTGATAAAGTTTGTTACTTTATTGTATTTTGATTCACTGTTTCATTGATTTATAGGGATTTAAAATGAACAGAGGAATAAAAAATGTTGCAAGTTTGTGACAGCTACAAGGCCATGCACAATGAAGGATTTAGGAAATAATATTAGGGGGTCTGTAAGAATAGCACGCTGCGTGTGCATTTTTTTTTAAAAATAGTATGCATTTCGTCATTTCATCGAGTCTTGATAGGCCTGAAGTCATTTGGAAAGACATACTGCACACTTGTTAATGAATGCTTAACAAAGAAACACACTTATCTTGAATACACTAACATTGTTTGATATCATTGCATCTCATTAATATGTTTCCAAGAATGATGATGTTTTGTTATTCTCTGAGATCACCATTTCATTTACATTGCATTTTTGGATAATTTTTTACTTGGTTTTTTTTTTTTTTTTTTTTTTTTTTTCTGCCTGTAATTGTAATCACAACCAACAAACAAGCCAGAGGTAAATAATATTAGGACTAGACTGTAAAGGGGCAACACCTCTCTAATGCATTTTATCAAGCAATTGAAGGGCATATATGAAGGGACATTCAACAAAGTTCAGAGGGTCATCACTCAAGTTATCCCTGGCGTTCACTAAGTTCGGGGGGTTAGCTGAGCCCCTACCCCTCAATGCATCGGCCCTTGGCTATGCAAATGCATCAACCATATTTTGATTTATAAAAAGGATGTTTGTAGGGTTTTGGTACTTTCCCAACTTACAAACTTATCTCTAAATATGCTAAGAGACAAAATTGTACTATGAAATACACCTAACATTCTCTAGATTTAATCTTAGCCCTTCATTAGGGGTTTTAAGTGATCTAATCTAGAGTGTACACTTGTCACTTGATTACATAACCAAAAGCTTTAAACAAAACCAGCTGTTAGGATACGAACCCTTGTTCTTCCTCTTTCTTCTTCAATTATGCAACGACCCTTCACTTGGAGCTTCACTTGTTGCCTTCGATCCTTGGAACCAAAATCAATTTAGGTTCCAACACTCCCCTCTAAATTGGTTCTGGTTGTCACGCCAAGCAAACTTCTCAGGTAATTGAATCTTAGCTTTGGAAATGCTTTTGTGAAAATGTCAGCGATTTGATCTTCTATTGTGCCATTCCTTGTTCTTCTATGTTACGGAGCTATGAACCTCATTGACAGGCCTAATCAATGAGGTTCACAGTACTTGAAAATCTCTCATTTCTTTGTGGATTTAAAACATGAAAAAGCAGTGACCTTTACTGAGAAATCCATGGAAACAAAGACAACCTAGCACTTGAAAATCTCTCATTTCTCTATGGATTCAAAAATTATACCTGATTTTGGGGGGGGGGAGGGGGAGCCTTTGTTCTATATCGAGAGAGAGAGGTGGCTATGTGTGGTGGAGGGAGTTGAAACTTGAGATTGTTCGTCAGAGTGGAGATGGGAGATATTTCATCGGAATTGAGAATGGGTTTGTTAGTTCGAATTCAAGAGAGAGAGAGGGGTGGGTGGCTGAGGCTTTAAGTTGCTAAGGTTCGAAGAATCAAATGACAGAGTTTGAGTGAGGTAGAAACCCTAACTTAGAATAGACAATCCTGATTAATTGGAAACAATCCAACTATTCAAATTAATTATAAATATATATTTTCAGTTCGGTTTGAGTTTCCCAAACCATTGAATATGTAATCCTGAAGGAGGGAATGAGGGAAAGAAGGAGTGCAATGAGCATAATGTAGATTGGATGAAAAAAAAATTGATTCAAAATTGAATTTCTCTTTTCTTTACTGGTTATAACGAGAGAAACCAATAATTGAGAGCAGTGTTTTAAAAGGCCTCACTTAACTTTGCCTAGGCCTTGCTTAGGAGCTAAGCGGCTAGCCACTAACCAGATTAATCTATAGGCATTTGGAAAATAAGAAAATGTGCCTAGATCTCCTAGGCGTCCGCCCAGCACCCGTAAACCCGCCTAGGCACCAGCCAAATTCTCCTAAACTGTTTAGGTGAGCTGGGAAATTTTGTAACTTTTTTTTGCTTTTGTTTAAGAAAATGACTTAGGTTATGACTCTCACTTAGACAAAAAATATATAGCTTTCATTTTACATTTTATCTTTTCAATAAATTGCAAGGGACTTGTTGGATACTTGGAGGAACACTCATTAGATGTCAAGTACTTTAAAATTTGCATATCATTCTATTTTGCAATTTATTTGTACCCGAAGACAATGATGTGTTTATTAAGTATCAGTAGTCACTTATTTATATGTTATATAATGAATTTAATTAAAATTAAAAAAGCCTCATAGGTCCCCACCTAGTCCCTGCTTAGGCGCCTAAGCATTAGGCTTTTACCTGCAGCCCGACTAGCAGCTAGTGCCCTTTAGAACCTTGATTGAGAGAGCATGATGGCGGTGGCTGGTGGATGGGGTAAAGGCAGTTGTCAACAACAACACCAAAAACCCTTTATCTTTCTCTGAACCTAATTCAACTCTTGCAACTCTTCGTTGACATAGTCAATGGCCAAAATTCTCATCCATCATCTTTTTTATCGTTCTCCTCCTAATATGATGCCACTTGGCATCATCATAAAGGGGCAATTGTAATATTTATTGGTTACTGTTTGTAACTAATTAGGAGTTAGAAGGTCATGTGGTTGTTATTTTGGAATCTTAGGGCGTGTTTGTTTGACCTCATTAAGTTTCACTGTACTGGCTATGATTACTAGTCAGTGGAATCTTGTGTTTGTTAGTAGCAAGGACTAGGTTTAATGAGACTAAGGGGAACTCGCCTACACTAAATGCCAAAATCCCTTGAAATTGAGCAAATTGCTAAGAACAGCTCCGCTTCACCCTTCCTCGCTTCCCCCATTTGCAAGTTCTGCACTTTAGCCCTTTCGTCTCCTATTTTTTTCTTCCCAATATTTTTTTTTTCCAGCGAGGCAGCCATGGATATGTGGTTAAAACATATTTCCCAACAAACTCATTTTCTATTCAAAAACTAGTTCTTTGATAAACCCATTTCGTGGAGTTTTGTAAATGTACGACCTTTTTGGGTTGGCATTTATCACTCCATGGAAAACCTATAGTAACAAAGGAATTACCCACATGGGATTCTGCAGAAATTGGAAATTTACCCTTTAAAGGCCACATCCAAATCTTGTATATAGAAATGCTTTCACCTGTACTTACACTGTTAATTTTCTTCCCTTCAGCATCTCCACTGCCAACATTGTAGACAGGAAAGATTTCGAGATTGGGGTCTTGAATTTGAAGTCATCCGGTACATTTCCAAAGCCTCATTCTTCCACTCCTTAGAAGTTATTCGAAGATTTCAAATTTAACTGGCAATTTCAATTTCAAATGAATTTTGTGATTGTTTATGCTTTGTGATTTGGGAGAAACCTGTGGAATTTTGGGAGAAGGACGGGAATTTGTATTTTGTGTTTGGTGAGTTGGACGAGAATTGAGGGAAAGGGAAGAGAGGGACATGACGAAGAGTTCTAGAAAAAGGAGAAAGAAAAAAAAGATTTTTTTTTATTATGTTTATAATCCTACTTAAACTCTGCCTGTGTAAGTTTATCTTATATTGTCGGTCCCAATCTCAGATAAGGGAGGAGATGGAGGGCGTCAGGTAGTCGACAACCGACATTCCTATCTTACGTCAAATCCTTATGATAATGAATCATGAATGAAATTGCGCTAAAGTTAGGTCGTCACCTGTAAGTGACACGCTGTGTGGCCCGAGCACAATGATAAGTGAGCAAGGGTCGCTATATCTCCATTGGTGCTCGGATGCAGTGTTGAATGAGCAAGAGGGCCATAGAAACTTCTTTTTGAACAACTTCACTCAAAGTTGTTTGGTAGCATCTGCTCCCATCAACTTTACACATGACACGCAAAAGAAGTACTTTGACCTTATTAGACGGGGGATGGTGAAGAAGTTAGGACAAGAGGGTAGAGTTCAAGAGAGTAGAATGTGTTTAGGAACGTGGAATATAAGAACCTTAACGGGAAAATATATGGAAGTAGTGGAAGTTATGGTGCAGAGAAGGATAAGTATTATGTGCCTCCAAGAAACTAAGTGGGTTGGTCATAAGGCAAAGGATCTTGAAAACTCAGGTTTTAAACTTTGGTATTTAGGCACAAATAGAACGAGAAATGGTGTTGGCATCATCGTGGACAAGACCCTGACACAAGATGTTGTAGATGTCAATAGGGTAGGAGATAGAATTATGGGAATCAAGATTGTAATAGGACAAGAACTCATCAAAGTGATTCGTGCGTGAGCATCTCAAGTAGGGTTGGATACGAGTTTGAAGAAGAAATTTTAAGAAGACCTTGGAGACTTGGTGCAAGGAATCGCTCAAACGGAGATGGTATTTATATGAGGAGATTTAAATGGACATGTGGGCAAGGAGACATGCAACGATGTAGGTTTTCATGGTGGCCATGGTTTTGGGGAGAGAAACGAGGATGGGGAAGCTATCTTAGATTTTGCAATGGCATACGATCTCTTCTTAGCCAACACCTTCTTTAAGAAGAAAGAAGAACACGTGATCACCTATAAGAGTGGGTCTTAAAAAACACAAATATATTTTCTTCTAATGAGGAAGGGGGATCATATAACTCATAAGGATTGCAAAGTTATACTAGGAGAGAACTTGTCTAATCAACATCGCTTGTTGGTGATGGATGAACAAATCAAAAGAGTGAGAAAAAAGAACAAGATCTTGAAGTGCCCAAAGACTAGAAGGTGGAATCTAAAGGGAGAAAAACAAGCAATTTTCAAAGAGAAAGTAATCACCCAATACATTTGGGATAGAGAGGGAGAAGCTAGCCAAATGTGTGATTCTATGGCTAGTTGTATTCGAAAAGTAGCAAAAGGGGGTATTAAGAGAGTCCAAGGGCTTTGCTTCACACCAAAAGGAATCTTGGTGGTGGAAGGAGGAGGTACATATAAAGGTTAAGGCTAAGAAGGAATGTTGTAAAACCTTATACAAGGATAGGACCATGAAAACAGTGAAAGGTATAGAATAGTGAAAAAGGAGGCGAAGAAAGCTATGAGAGAAGCTAAGCTAACGGCTTTTGACGATATGTTTAAGCGACTAGATACCAAAGAAGGAGAGTTAGATATCTGTAAACTAGCTAGAGCAAGGAAAAATAAGACAAGAGACCTAAACTAAGTGAGGTGCATCAAGGATGAGAATGGAAAAGTTCTTGCTACAGAGAACGCAATCAAAGACAGATGGAGAGGTTATTTTCATAATCTTTTCAATGAAGGACATGAAATGAGTACTTCTTTGGGGGAGTTGAGTAACTCAGAAGAGTGTTCTACTCATTTTACCACCGAATTAGGAAGGAAGAAGTGGTTGTAGCTTTGAAAAAGATGAAACATAGAAAAGCAGTGGGCCTAGATGATATACCGATCGAAGTGTGAAAAGTCTTGTAAGAGTCGGGTATAGCTTGGCTCATAGATCTTTTCAATAGGATTTTGAAAATGAAGAAGATGCCAAATGAGTGGCGAAAGAGTACTTTGGTGCTTATCTGCAAGAATAAGGGACGTACAAAATTGCATGAATTATAGGGGTATTAAGTTAATGAGTCATACAATAAAGCTTTCGGAGAGAGTATTTGAGCAATAGATTGAGGGAAGATACATGGGTCTCGGACAACCAATTCAAGTTCATGCCAGGGTGCTCAACCATTGAGGTAATCTATCTCTTACAAAGATCGATGGAAAGATATAGAGATATGAAAAAGGATTTGCACATGGTTTTTATAGATTTGGAAAAAGCGTATTATAAGGTCCCAAGAGATATTCTTTGAAGGATTTTGGAGAAGAAAGGAGTATGAGTAGCATATATCCAAGCTATAAAGGATATGTATGATGGAGCAAGGATTGCCGTAAGAACTCATGAAGGACAAACTAAAAGCTTCCCCATAACTGTAGGGTTACATTAAGGCTCACCTTTAAGTCTTTAGCTTTTTGCATTGGTAATGGATGAGTTAACAAGACATATTCAAGATGATATTTCTTGGTGTATGCTTTTCGCATATCATATAGTGTTGATAGATGAAACTCATGAAGGAGTAAATGCGAAGCTTAACCTTTGGAGAGAAGTGTTGGAATCTAAAGGTCTTCGCCTAAGTTGGTCAAAGACAAAGTAAATGAAATGTAAGTTCAGTGCAAACAGAGGCTCAAATGAGTTAGGGGTGAGGATTGGAGATCAGGAAGCACCAAAGAGCGACTGCTTTCCCTACCTAGGATCTGTCTTGCAAAAAAACAGAGAGTTGGATGGAGACCTCAACCATAGAATATAAGCTGGATAGATGAAGTGGAAGAGTTCATCCGACATGTTGTGTGATTGTCGTATGCCACTTAAGCTCAAGGGAAAATGTTATAGGACGACAATAAGGCCAACAATGCTTTATGGCATGGAATGTTGGGTGGTGAAACATCAACATGTACATAAAATGGGTGTAATGGAGATGAGAATGCTTTGTCGGGTGTGTGTATACACGAGAAAGGATAAGATTAGGAATGATGATATCCAAGGTAAAGTAAGAGTAGCAAAATTGAAGGAAAGATGAAGAAAATTGGTTATGGTAGTTTGGTCATGTGAAACAAAGAGCTACTAACGCTCCGGTTAGAAGATGCGATTACGGGACAGAGGTTCAAGGCCGAAGAGGTAGAGGAAGACCTAGGAAGACTTTGGAAGAGACTCCAAGAAAAGACTTAGAGTACTTGGTTCTAACAGAAGACGTGGCACATGACCGAGCACAACGGCGTTCTAGGATTCATATAGCCGACCCCACTTAGTGGGAAAAAGCTTTGTGTTGTTGTATTTTTATAATCTTCTTAGTCTATTCTAAGCCAATCTAGCTTAGTTTATTCTAAGCCAGTCCAACTTAATCTATTCTAAGCTAGTCCAGCTTAGTCCCCAAAACGAGTCCAATTTGAAATAGTCCGGTGCAACAAAGGCACCTTTAGTAGCTAAATTGTTATTTGTACTATAAATAGTAAGTCTTGTAAATAAGAGGAGTCATTGTAAAGTTGTATTTCTTAATAGAAAAATTACAGTTACAGGTACATTGAGTAAATAAGCAGAGAGAAGGGGTGTGTTATCCACACACAACTATTTACTTTTCACACACATCTTGTTAATTTATGTCTTTTGATCATCATCAATTCATTCGTTCTGATTGCCGAAAATTAAGAGAGTGTGTTGGAAGTAAAAATGAATGTGGGGATATCACACCCCCAGAGAGAACCCTAACATTGGTATCAAGCCAGTCCTTCGATTCTTCTCGATCCTTTCTCTTGTAAGTAAACATGCTTGTAATGAATGTTCTGCTTTGAGTCTAAGGTAGAAAATGAAGACATTGTGTGCATGCTATTACGACACGAGAAATAGGACAACGCAAACTCACAATTGGTGCAGCAGATTCATACTATTTTCTCTTATTTGAGAAATTCAACAAACCACATAGGGATTACAAGGCTACTAGGAAAGCATGAAAGAACAGTAAAGGAAAATATTTATCTTAATTGATAACCAATTAGAGAAGATACGCGAAGAGACATGCCGTTAACTTGTGGAAATAATCTGACAAATTGTTCGGGACTGTGGCCATCTCTTAGGGACTTGCTGCTTTGATTCACTCCCGAGGGATTGCTGCGGAATTAAGTCTCCTCCTGTGAGGTAATTCTGCATTCAAGTCACTTAACAATGACGATGGGCCATAGAGCTTAATATCTCGGCCTTCATCACGTTGCAATGGTCTTGCATTCGCCACTGCATACTGCACATTCAAGAATCGTGCTATATCGTTCAGTATCTTATTAAATTTGAAGAAAAACATATCATATTTGATTCCCGAAAAATTGTGCCTTTATATGACTGATATAACAATACCAAACACAAAAAAACCATATTTGTTCCAAATGAAGGCAGCTAACAGTACTGTAGTAATGTTTTATTCTATTAATAGTTTTGCCAAGAATTCATATTTAATAGACTTTAATTGTTGAATTTAAAACAAGAAAGACAGAAGGAATCATTAAACAAAGATATGAAGACTTACATCATAAACGGCTTCTTTAAGTAAGTCCAGTTGTTCTCTTGAAACAATATCTACCTGAGGGCTTGAAGTTTATGATTAGCGAAAGGTTCTCATTAATTATTGGCTATATATCAAGCTAATGATGAATGCTTTAGGGTTTTGGGTTGATGAAGTGGATGTACCTTTTCGTTTACGGTCCAAATAACTCCTTCTGTACAGGGAGGAGTTGTGAGTGATCCCATGTATCTGTAAAATCTTGAGCTGTCCCATTTTATTTCCCCTGGATCAATCACTCCCAACTTTTTCTCCTTTGTACTAATCACAGAAGATATATCCTGGTTTATCTGAAAAGGGTACAGTACGTGTCAGAAGACCATGAAATGAATATCTTATAATTCATTTGCATGTGTTTTGTGGATTTTAATTACCCTTGATAAAAAAGGATTGGGCTGCCCGACTTCGTATAGAAATGAAACTACAGCTATATTGTTCTGGTCTGCGCTTTGATGCACCATGTGCAGTTCCAAATCATACCTAATGAAGAGAACTCTTAAGTTTAGACATGGAAGAAATATTTTGGATTTTTAAGATAGGAGCCGAGGGAGAGAGGAGAGAGAAAGAAAGAGACCTTACACCATTAATGGTGTGTTCAGATGGGGTGTGCCAATGACATCTTTTGAGGAAGTAATCTGAGCCGTCGATTTGGATAGATCCAGCATCGCCTTCCCATTCAAGCTGAACCAGTTTAATACAATACAGAATCAAGAAATTGATAAGAGGAAGAATTTTTCTTAGAAAAAAAGAGTTCTACAAAACCAAAGTCATTTTGTAAAAATGGAAAGCAGCACCCTGAATATTTTTTTACTACTAATAAGCAACTTTGGTTTTCATTAGAAGAACGTGTTTCTACAATTCACTCCAACATATTAGGAAAATAAAGGAAGGTATTGTAAGAAAATAAGAAGATGTATGTGTCAATAGCACTATCCTAAATATCTACATGGAAAATAATGTATGAAAAATGAAGTAAGGTACACTATGATCAATTGTCTCTGTCAATCACCTCCAAATTTCAGATCTCATGGACAATAATTGTTTGACAGTTAAATACATACATAAATAGCACCTCCATACAACAGAGGTGGTACAAATTCATAAGACCATGCAAACTCCACAATTTAAGTTAAAGCATAACAAAACACTAATGTGATACTCTCACCGCGATATAGTGACCTTCATTCTTGAGAATTGCATCGGAAGGCTTATAGCTCACTATAAGATCCCTTGAACTTTGAATCACTTTGGTGGCACGACTCTCGTCTAAACTTATTGGTGATTGAGATCGTCCATCTTTACATGCCGCCCATTCTTGTTTAAGCTCTCCCCAGTGTTCTGGGCCCTTCTCACTCCCTTCCCTATAATCAAACGCTATTTCTTGGTCTGCACCAAAAACCTAAATTCAAGATGAATGCAATAATAATGATCATGATAAGACAAGCGAAATGATTTCTGCAGAGTTTCTTTTTCTGCACACATTTTTCCTTTGATTTATTCAATTCATAGATTATAAATAAATACGGGTGTGCAACGGGAGAAAAGAAGCTTGCAGAAATCAATTCACAATGCAAGTCTATGTACTTGGCATTACCGAGTGGTTTAGCTGTAACTGGTATTTGGTTCCAATACAAAAGAAAAATTGTCAAAGCAAAGAACTGAATATGGGTTTGCTTTGATTGAAGCATCATTCACATCCAACAATCACTAAGATCGATCATGCAAATGTCAAGAAAAAGAAGCCTCAGTTGTATTCCGATTTAGACAACAATGCAGTATGAGGCTATGACGAATACTGAAATTTATAGAGCACAGGGTAGGGTTAACCACTGTATAAGAAGTTTCAGGATCCAGATGGGGAAAGAAATCATTCCGTTTACTAATACCTATATCAGTTTTGTAATTCACATCACCTATATTAAATGCAAAATTCAAATTAATAATATGCCTTCACCTATTCTTCATTTTTCTGGTTCATTACTATAAATAGACAACATTGGACGACAATTTAATTTGGATCCTCTACAGATTTTCTGCCTACATGCACTTTCGATCTTGACCATTCAAATAGATTCAATGTTTAGCGATACTATAAATTTATTTTACCCTCTTTGGTCACCTGCCATCGCCAAGTACCATTTGGATCATCCAATTATTGGGGAAAGATTCAATGGCCGAGTACCATTGGGTTCTTTATTATTTTCCTTCTAATAATTGATTATTATGGTAAAAATAACCAGAGATTTGCAATTGAAAAGGACAAATGCCATTCGAATCGTGGCTCTTTGTACTTTTTTATTTGTAGAGAAAATATGAATCCTATTGTGGTCTATTTTACCTGACAAGGAGAGAGAGGGCCTGCAGCGAGATAATAGAGAGAGATGTGTTTGTAGGGTTGTCTAGTAACAAGGGAGGGAAGAATCCCTCTGTCTCCAAGGAATACAAAACTAGTAACAAATCTAATCTAGGGCTTACACAATCACACTTAAATAAGAATTTTATTACAAATCTTACAATAAGGAACCCTATCCGGGAATACAATATCAAATACAAAATCAATTACATAATATATTCCAATCTAAATACTGGTTTTCTAACATACACAAAACTTGAAAGATTATCACGTGTTTACTTTTTAAGGTTACCATGGTAGTCTTCTATTTATTTCCCAAGTTTGTGACAAAAGTAGAAAAAAATGAGACATGACTACTTTTTGTAATTTAATGAATGAGGATCCTCTCTGGGTTCTTTTTGTGAGGATTCATGAAATTCTCTAATCACGTCCATTCATCGTACAAAAAAGACAAAAGCAGCCAAATCAAATCAAGTGATTTGTTTCAATCATCGGATATTTGTTTTGTAATCATCACATATTTGTTTCTTACCGATAGTACTAAAAAAAAAAAAAAACCATTGCTTTTAGTCAAAAAATATTAGTCGAACAAAATAACAACACTTCGTCGGGTATACTTTGTCATTAAAGCTCGTTGCATGCACTTTAGCCCGACGAAAATAGCAAAACCAAAAGTAATTTGCCCGACTAATCTTCTGACGTCAATTTCGTCGAGCAAAATTGTGTTGACTAGCTATGCTCGACGAATATAGCATGCCCGACCAAACTTTTTCATCGGGCAAAGTTTTTTTTTTTTAGAAAAAATAATAAAATACAAAATCAATGAAATTGTCGTCGAGTAAGATTAATAAAAAATAAAAAAAAAATTAAAAGCTTGCTCGACAACATCTTTCATCGGGCAAACATTTTTAAATATTTTTAAAATAATAATATGTTGTAGGCATAATTTACTGAACAATTATGGAGGCCAGAGAGATAGGGGTGCGGCATATAAAGAAAAGAGAGATATGTAATTGTGAAGTGTGTGTTATCTCAAGCCATTGTGCCTTTATTTATAGTAGTAGAGAAAGTTAATTCCTTACCCTTTTGGGATTACAAGTCTAATAGGATAATATCTAATCTAAGAGATATGGTAGAATCCCATAAGGATATCCTAGATATGTTAGGATTTACAATCACATTCCTAATCTAATAGGATTGCAACACTTCCCCTTGAGTGTGTAAATACTCAAACAAATGGTGCATCAGGTCTTCAGCAATGAAGTAAGTACAAATGATGAAGTTGTCAGCACAATGAGTGAACGCGAGTCTCAGATCAACGAAAGAATGCATAAAAAGGTAAAGTTCACAAAACCTTGCTATGGTAAAACCCAAGGTGGGAGAAAAACCCATAGACTAAGGAGAAAAGTGAGAAGTTGCATTAAGTCAAAATTATACGTCTTTTAGACACAAGTAAAAGAGCTCACAAGGGTAAGATCCGCCCAGGATGGGTGTCTCGTCAAAACCTAGTTAGGTAGCAAAAACCCAGTGGGAATAATGCTCCTAATCGTTGGGATAAAGAGTACATTAAGATTAAGTGAGTATACTTTTGGATACTCCCCCTGGGTTTGATAGAACTTCCAAATAAGAACTACAAGCATTGCATATGAATAGTTAGGCATACCAATTCCTCAGACAAGTTTCTGGAAAGTTGACTTCAGCAATGACGTCGTGGGACTCAACAATGGATTAATACAACAAGTACTTCAAATACGCTCAGCAAGAACTCCTAACCATGTCTCACTTATGGCGTAGTTAAGTGAGGTGAGTCTTGGAATGATTCAAAGATTTCGTAACTAAGGTCATATGATGGACCTCCAAGATATTGTGATATCCCTTATGGTAAAGATATAATCATTCGGGGATTTTGCCTTGTGTAGGTATAATAAGTAACCAACATCAGCATAACAAACAAGGTAAGCATCATTCGGAGGATCAGGGGGGTTGGATCCGCTCAAGATGCATTGGGATTTGCCCAAATTCATAGCACCTTCAGGGTACGTCTTTAATACGAATTTAGTGGTTACGTGTAGCCGCAATGCTGTATCTTTACCAATAGATCAACATCAAAGGAGATGTCCTATCTAATACAATAAGCTAAGTACAACGAAGCACAAAGTTGAACTTAAATATGTAATTTCGGATTCCATAACCTCTTCAAGGGTCTCATTTGCATATAACATATGGATGATCACAGGTATTCAAAAGTAACACCTTCAGGGTGTAGTTCAACTAGTAGACCAAAATACCGTCAAAACAATGATTCAACTTCAAGTCAAGCCATAAATGAGTTTTCCTAAGATCTTTTATCTTAAATTCCATCTTCAGGTGCGAGGCAGTTTTCTCAAGCTCTTCTAGAGTCTTAGTGAGATTCGTGTCAATAACATAAATTGTAGCTCTAGCAATTCGGAATAAAACTTCATAGTTTAACACGCAAGGGCATTCATTCATATTCCTAACTAATTAAATAATCACTTAGATGGGTATACCACATCTGTCAGATTATTTCAATCCGTAAGTGAACGCCTCAAATAAGTTAAAAGGGTGTTCCGCGGTTTAGAACTATTTGAACCAGTCCATGTAATTCTTCGAGAACTTACATGTAAATCTCCATATCAATATCCCCATGGAGAAAACACTAACCACATTTCATAATGATGCTATCAATCACAAGACGTTTAAGAGAAACCTTGTGCTGTAAGGCGTGCATCATATCGCACTATGTCATTCACCTTATAATGCTTCCTTTCCCACTTATAACATAATAGGGTTACCTTGGGCAGTGTAGGAACAATAGGTCCAAAACACACTTTGGTAAGGAATTTGACCTGGATTGTAATTTTGGTTGTCCAATTAGTTCTATGTTGTCACTTAATCAACGGAACATGGTTCGATATCGTCGCTTTTCGTTTATGTCGGTAGCTACCATATAAGTGAAATCATCATCAATGGTAATCTCATTTCAATTCCATTATCTCATCCA
Organism: Pyrus communis; assembly: GCF_963583255.1. Lineage (NCBI taxonomy): Eukaryota > Viridiplantae > Streptophyta > Magnoliopsida > Rosales > Rosaceae > Pyrus > Pyrus communis. Next base: position 11,525,932 of record NC_084811.1, on the reverse strand, counting down.
AACTAGTATGCTGGACCAAGAACTTCAAGTCTCAAGAGTAATCCAGATAAATCTCATAAGATGGAAATGATTTAAGACAATAATCGAGTATAGATTCATTGTTGTGCCATGGCCTTCCTCTTCTAGGAAAGTGAATCTTATAAATCTAGTGATCTGTCGTGCTGCAATCCAAGACAGATTGATTGGCTATCCGCCGGTGTACCGGACCGTCCAACAGGGGCGGCACACCCTTCAGGGATGTTGACTCGACATCCATTAAGTATGTCTATCCTTGTAGGCATGTTTGCAATTGGCATATGATCTTGTCACTTTAGCTGGATCAGAGGAATGTGTCTGGAGCAACATTCTAAAAGCTAGAATTCATCGCACTTGCTTATCACACTTGTGTGGTATAGGGATCGAAATGACACATAATGGCAACGTCCATGAAAATTCGTGCCATTCTACAGGAACGTTGACATTTTTATCTCCCTCTAACGGCGGGAAGACTATCTCATTGAAATGATAACCCACAAAGAAGCGGTAAAGAGATCGCGTGTAAGGGCTATAAGAAAGCTAATGTGAAGGAGAATCATAATCGACAAAGATTCATATCTTTCATTAAGGACCCATATTGGTACGTTGCGGTAGCGCAACTTGGCACATGGAATGCATACCCAAATCGTGTAAATACAAAAAATGTCAGGTTTGTACCCAGTAACCAACTGTAACGTCAAATAGGTTGGGTGGCAATGGGCCTCAAGGTGGACCAACATAGCTGCGTCCAAGGTTGCATAAGCCGTAGGCAGATACCAAAAACGTGGTATGTTCACCAAGGTCCGAGCGATCATTTAAATTGCACTTTATGATCACTATGCAAGGCTATTTGGAGTGAACATGGGAATTCGATGTTTAATTATAAACCCAAAAGACATGCAATCCCTTATAAAAAATCGTCGATATAAACTTTCCGGCATTATCTAGTCTCCCAGACTTTAAGGGATAAGTAGGGTGGTGAACCCTTAATATCGACCAAGAGGTCTAGTAGCAATGTGTGTGGAAAAACATGTGACCAGTTTGTCGATTCATCAACCAAAGCCATAAATATTTATATGGTCTGCATTTTGGTTGGATTAGTCCACATATATTCCCTTGAATCCACTATAAACAAGGGTGATTTCGTATCTTTGCGAGGGATGATTTAGAAAATCAATTTCCCTAATGAGCAGGCTTGGCAAAATATGCTTGTAAGCACAAGATCCTTACTTCGAGTAAGGAGATACGTCGTGGCATCATTATTTGACCTAAGTGTCCTAAAAGGTCGTGCCAAAGCAAGTAAATTGCTCCATCACCCAGCTCCATGCCAGCCATGTGTGGCGTGTTCCTAGTTGGGAGGCAGCCCATTGGCCCCAAATCAAAGCTTCAGGCTCATTTTTGGAGGTGGTGCAAAGATATTCCTTTCTATTTTCTACAATGGTTTCATTCATGATCATTGTTCTCTCGAATATCCTTAAAACTCAACAATGTTCTTCTGGAATGGGGAGAATATAAGGTCTCTGACATGGTAATTCAGTACCATTCATACAACGGGGAACGTGCCAATGCTCTTAATCAGGTTGGATAAACCTAAAGTCGTTGCTAGAGATGTGATTTAGGCATAAAGTTAGTGTGCGTAGTATCGCATTCATCCATACAACTACCTTTTCCATATTCCTACATAATCATGTGTTTAATTGAATTAGGTCACATGTATTAAGAAACATGATTCAATTAACTCATATTCGAGGGCAATATCAATAAGATTATCCATAACTAAAACATACACCAAACTTGAATCCAAGAACAAGGAAAAATGTTCACAAAGTAAACCAAAGTTACTAGGGTGGATTCGGCCAACAAGGCCATTCATGTAAAAATTCTGCTCTTCCAACAATGTTTGGTGGAGAAAAATTAATCTCACATATTGACTACAATGATGGTACTCCTTAAAGACATTGGTAGGGGCACAAACAGGTGCATAACTAATGATCTATTCCATCGAGACGGAAGTAGATTTTTCAGGGTTAAGGTTTGGAAATATTATCCCTTATTCTTGAAGTTTTAGGTCTTAGATGCCAAGATCATGCTTTGAGCATGATGCCACACCTTGGCAAGCCCTGATTCTACCATATGTTGCAAAAACAAACTCAAAATTGGATTGTGAGAAAGATAAACCCAGACTTGAGTTCGGTAGGCTTCAGCCGAAGCTGGATGGGTCTGTTTAGTAGGCCTTTGCAGAAGTAGAGCAGTACCGTTCAGCGCACCTCTGCCGAAGCAGAGCATGCCCATTGGTGCATCCCTACCGAAGTAAGGCACCACCATTTGGTAGGCTTTGACTAAACTCGGTTTGTATCTTTCGGTAGACTCCAACTGAAGCTGGGTCTATACCTTTTTCTCACATTTGTGGTAGTAATTAGATTCGCTTTCTACACTGCTGCTTCAGGAGTGAGTTAGAAACTTAGAAGGAAGAGAAAAATATTCTCCAGTCAAAACTCGAACGGATTTATAAACATCAGAATTGTACTTATTCATGGACATAATCATGGTATGCTTTAGGCAATATCATTCATGATTAAACGGGTCATAGAAACGAGCCGAAGAGCCATGGAATCCTCGTTCGGGAGATATTTCCATTTATAATGCTTTGGGCATAAGTCTTTGAATGAAGATCATGGCGGAGACTTATTTAGCTCTTCCATGCCATTGTTGGCTACAATGGTTCCTTAACTACTTGATACTCAAGTGGAGATTCACGTCTTGTACCCACATAAAGTGGTTTCTGATTGAAACATCCAAATAAGGGAAATCGAACTTGTGCCGGTTCGACAATCCACTGAATTGGAGGGCATAAGATTGTGATTGGTGCTACAGGAATGAATCATCCATATGCATCAAAATTAGAACATTTGAGTTCTAAGACATGTTTTCATGATAAATGTCGGGTTTTCATGGGTGTATTTTTTTTTATTAAAACTTCGGGTTTCAAAGACCTTAAATTTGAAACTGCAGGTTCAATTTAGTTTATGAACGTCTAGTTCATAAAAAAAAGGTTCCTGCAAGAACACATAACACAATATGTTGATTTAAGTGAAGTGGATTTGAGTTGCTTCGGGAACTCAAGTGTGAGCACTTCGGGACTATGAAAGGATGTCAACGGTTCAAAGAATAGAATTAAAATATTGAATTATTAATGTCCAAAAATATCCTTCAGGCCAATAATTTTGGATTTCATATCAGATTAATGGACTGCTAGTCACTTTTAATTAATTCAATAGATCATGATCATTCAGGATCGATCGTAAAAACAAAAAATAATATTGTCTAGGCCCATTTATTATTTAATGTTGGTTGCAGGCCACACAAGAAATTAGGCCCAAATTAGGCTTGGGTAGGCTGTAATTGGCAGCCCAGTAACATGCAATACAAGCTGCATGCTTGCTACAGTGTTACATGCCGAGAAAATGAGTAGCCTGCTGGCTGTGTGACCCAGGGCGGGCTAGTATGCATGCCGAAACAAAAGGAAGCCCAAGTGGGTTGGTTTAAAAAATCAATCCAGCTCCAGGCTGGCTGTGGGTTGAGAGGGCAATAGGCCCAGAAAAAGAAAAAAAAATTTGAAGCCCGAGTGGGCTGAGTCTGGACAAGGCCTAAAAGAGTTTGGGTTTGATTCGAGGCACCGCAGCTTTGCTGGGTACGTGTAATCGCTGGAATAATTAAACGGGGCTGCCACGTTTGTGGTGTTCTCAGGCTAGGTCTAGGCGGGGTGTAACCAAAAACCCTTAAGTTCACGACGGAGAACATTCTCGACATCGGGGACGTCCACAACTCAGAGATTTGTGTAGAATTTCAAGAATTCCGATGAGATTCTTGACTGGGATCTCCTGGGTTGCCGTCGAGGACGACGGTTCTCCAAACGATGTGACTTCAGGTCGTCAATGGTGGCGGTCCAATTTGGTGGAGGAGAAGACGCGAGAACGTCGTCGTTTCTTGTGACCTTGGGTTGGGCTGGGTAGCAGCTTAGTGGCTTGACAGCTCACGGCTTAGCTACCTGGGAAGGCTCGGTTGGCAACTTGACGCGAGCGCGTGGCTCAAGGGACAGGCTTGGCTTGGTAGAGCGGCTGCAAGCCGTGGCTCAGCCGAATTTTCCCTGATTTTGTTTTATTTTATTTTTTCGACATTTAGGGTTTGAAAAACCCTAATTGCTTCTAATTTATTTTGATGACTCACATATTCCACATAGCAAAAATTGCATAATGCATGAAACGTGTGGGAAGGCTCGGTTGGCAACTTGACGCGAGCGCGTGGCTCAAGGGACAGGCTTGGCTTGGTAGAGCGGCTGCAAGCCGTGGCTCAGCCGAATTTTCCCTGATTTTTTTTTTATTTTTTATTTTTCGACATTTAGGGTTTGAAAAACCCTAATTGCTTCTAATTTATTTTGATGACTCACATATTCCACATAGCAAAAATTGCATAATGCATGAAACGTGTGGGAAGGCTCGGTTGGCAACTTGACGCGAGCGCGTGGCTCAAGGGACAGGCTTGGCTTGGTAGAGCGGCTGCAAGCCGTGGCTCAGCCGAATTTTCCCTGATTTTTTTTTTATTTTTTTTTTTCGACATTTAGGGTTTGAAAAACCCTAATTGCTTCTAATTTATTTTGATGACTCACATATTCCACATAGCAAAAATTGCATAATGCATGAAACGTGTGTGTGTGTGTGTGTGTGTGTACTGACAAATATATGAAACATATACAATATATACATTGGAAGGTAAATATAAATGTAAGGGGTTCATGCATCATGGGGAATATTTTCATGGTTCATGGTCGTTTCAAATATCTTCCTTTATTTTAGGCGTACCTGATTTGCAAAAAACAACAAAAACCTTTGAATTTGTAGAAGATCATTCTCGAAAAGCTAAAATTGCATCTCCAATGTGTTGTATCATGTTCAACACAGAAAAATTAAATTGAATCAATAGCATGTAGATCAATTCAATAAAATAATAGATTAATCATAAAAAGAATGATTAAAACGTAATACTCCCCTGATTGAAGATCAAACTCTCTTTAGCACAGCTACAAGAGTGTGCTGATAACGTGTTGTAGGAATAATTTACTGAATAATTATGGAGGCCATAGAAAGAGGGGGTGTGGCATAGAGAGAGAAGAGATAGATGTGTAATTGTGAGGTGTGTGTTATCTCACCCCATTGTGCCTTTATTTATAGTAGTATGGAAGGTTAATTTCTTACATTTTTAAGATTACAACTCTAATAGGATAATATCTAGTCTAAAAGATATGGTAGAATCCCATGAGGATATCCTAGATATGTTAGGATTTACACAATCACATTCCTAATCTAATAGGACTGCAACATAATATACATATATTAAATTATAAGTTAAGGAGACCTTTAAGGGAAGGGATCCCCATATTTTTATTTTTTATTTTTTATAGAAATGAGGATTAGTTATAAGGCTCACACCACATCGAACTTTAACGATCTGAACAGTCTACTTTTCAAGTTGCACCTCGTTATTCATCCTTGCAAACTATTAGCCATTTCGGAAATATTTGAGACATCTAATTGAGTTAAAAGAAATTGACGAACACTTTGTTTTAAAAGAAACAATGAAACTTCATCGTGATAATTAAATAAGCAAATGGTTTTGGATTAAATTCCATTTTGCAAGGATGATTTATGAATCAAGACTTACAAAATAGACAGTTCGGATTGTTGAAGTTCGACATGAGTGGGCCCTACAACCATGGTTTTAAAAGATGTTAGGCGCTAGTTGGGCAGCGGGCTGGGCCTAGTGCCTATGCAGACTAAGCAGAATTATATTTTTTAAATAAATTTATAATATAATATATAAATAAGTCCATGTTTACACAAAAAAAAGAAGAAAGCATACTTGTTGAAGCAAATAAAATACAAAACATGCAAAAATAAATATTTGCTATAAAATATAAGTATTGTATAAAACTTTAGAGTTTTTTTAAGATTGTAATTGTAATTATTATTGAGCCTTATATTCTTTAAAAAATTTAAAATTGGCCTTGCTACATATCTTGAAAAAAAGGAAGTCAAACTATTAATTAAAAAAAACCAATTAACCCTAGAAAATATAGCCGCACCCACCCCACCATTCTCTCTATCCTATCTGGGGACCCCCTTTCTCTCTTCGATCTCACTCTCTGCCATGCTCTCTCTCCTTCCATCCTTTTCCACAGCAGATCGTTTCTTTCCTTCTATCTCTCTCTTTCACTCCTTCATTTTCTCTCTCCCTCACTCTCTTTCACTCATCCTCGTCAGATTTAATTGGAGATCTGAGGTTTGTGGGTACGACTGGAGGTGGATGACAATTAGGAAAACGGTGATTACGAGTTCGGAAGAAGGCAAGAAAATGAAAATACCACCTAGCACCACCGCCTACGCCGCCTAAAAGTGCCCAGGCGGGTGCTTAACACTTCCTCGCTTTTCTCCATTGATTGGCACCTCACCAACTAGCGCCTAGGTCGGTTTTTAGAACACTACCTACAACTAGTCCCCATTTTAACCCAAAAATGGGGATCTCTTTGGATAAATGGCTTATGTAAATTAAAAAAAATAAATTATAAGTTCAACTGCTTCATTTTGCTTCATCCTTAGTGGCGCATTATCTCTAAGACGTCTAACTACTTCATTCTGAAAGACGTCCACTCATCCATACTATGCTCAAAATCCTGGGTGGATGGGTCAGAGCTTCTGTAAATGCGAATTTCAAAATTTTGATGTCTACAACTTCATCATGAGTTTCAAAAGTCTTTTAGTGCCTGCATAGCTTATGCATCCTCTCCTTGAACCACTGAGTCTACAATCGGGTTATGTAGCCAGACAAACCTATCACTTGTAGGTCGATCTTGAAGTTGTCCTAAAATTGACAAGAACAAATGTAGTTTTAAAATTTTACTAAACAAGTAATTATCTCAAATAATTAAAATAATTAAAAATAATAAATTTCAAATAAAAAAACACTCTTCGAGAACATTATAATCTTCCTCCTTCATCTCAGGGGAGATATGCTTCCATTTAGAGGCTTTCATGGGGCACCTCATGCGGATGATGGCTCTCTTCTCGTGAGTCAGCCGCATTTGAAGCTTGGGGCGGCACACATATATATTAGGGTTGTAAATGACTTTGATTCTCCTTGCCTTATGCAGATAGTGAGCGATCTTGACATCTATGGAAAAAATTGCAAAACATTTCTAGAAAATCCAATATTTCCTAAAAATTTCTAATATTTCGTACAAATTTAAAAATATAACAAAATTTTCTAATATTTCTTGAAAGAATTATATTTTTTCGTAAAATTTTCTTATATTTCATACAAACTTCTAATACTTCTAAAAAAAAATGATAATATTTCCTAAGACAACAGTGCTTATTCCGCCCCCCACCTTCTCTACTCTGTCTCTGAACCTTCCCCCACAACCATTTACAAACCCCCCCCCCCCCCAACCTCCCTTACCCTTCCCCTCCCAACCTATCCCTCAACCACCCTCCCAAACCCGTCTCCCTTTACCGCCTTCCTTCCACCCCCCTTAGCACCCCTCTCACCCCATCTCTCCCCTACCTTCCTCCACCTCCCCAATTTTCTCCACCACAATCCCCGTACAAATTCACAACTATTTCACAAATTTAGACATATAAATCAAATGATTTTGTAGTAAAAAAATTTAATATAAAGAAATTTAATTCAAAATAAGTGGGGATATCATACCTTTGTCAAAGTTTGAGAGTTGGAAGGAGAGTGAGAGAGATGGCGAGTGTGCGAGCTAAGGGGAGATAGGAGTTTACAGTTGGAAATGATTTTAAAGGGAGAGAGAGAGAGAGAATGAAAGTTGTAGCAAGAAGAAGAAAAGCTCTAGGCCTAATATAAAACAATAGACCTTTGCCCGACGAACCATTTTTGACACATCCCGACCGTAAATGTCCACTTGGACTCGGAATCGAGCTGTGCTAGCCAACACCAGGAAGGTGACGAAGCCATAAAGTGCAATGATGTGGAAAATGTGAGTAAATTTAAACCTAAAAGTGCCTAAATAGAAGAGTGTGCCTGTAAATAGGAATGAACCCATTTCATACGTGATGTCAGAGTATAAGTAAAGTACAGTAAAAGTAGGATAAGATTTATACCATCAAAGGTAATATGCTATACCCACATTTGCCAAGTATTCTCGTCGACACAAAAGCTTTGCTACTAAAACCTAGAGGGGCAAAAAACAAGGGTGAGTGGGCCTAAAAATAAAGCTTTGTAAAACCTTTTCAAAAAATGTAATAACCCCTCAATGTAAAACAAGTATAGTTTCCAAATATAACATACTACGTGTATGAAAATACTTACCGTAGTTAGCAATACCTCAAAAATGCAATACTTCACAATAATTCGTAAGTAAACACATAACTTCTAGTAATCACAATATTATTTGCATAAATAAACATATCATAACGAGTGCTCATCGACATATGCTGACACATAAGTTCATGTAAGGATATTCTGACATGAACATGACTAGGTGTAATAATGATTTACGCTCTAGTACTACAATCACGTGAAGACTAGCGCTATGCGCATCACATACGAGTTCTAATTGCCTATAGCAATCTAGGACAGGACTAGCACCCATAATGGATCCAAAATGAGTGTGTTATGCGATGAGAACATACGCGTGAAGCCTGGCCTTGACTGAGCTAGTATAAACACCAGTGTAGCACACAATGAGCAAAAGACGTAGTAATTTGTTAATTCTAGTCAACATAATACTATTCATAGTCGTAAATCTAATTAAGGCACCCGTAGGATTATTTCATAATTTTCGTCATTATGCTAATTCTTACACACGTTTATCTAGGCGTAACCTAGAAAATTCTTTATTAAATATATAAATGGAAACTAAATAAATATGTAATATTTAAAAGCAAAGACCCATTTGCAAATCATGTCGTCGAGTCGAACCCGCCTTGCGGGCATCGAAGATCTTTGCGATGTGTTTCACCTTGAAACAAAACCATTTACATAAATATATAACGTACTAACATAAATTCGCGTATTCGTACAAAGTACGGCTAATAAAAGAACTATTTTAAAATGATTGAATTTCGAAAAACGAACAGGGGATTCAGGTTCAGCATGTCAAGAAACCTAAAGGGAGACCTCGGGTTCCTACATGTGTCACTGCCACATGCCTACCACAAGGTGGCTACACATGGGTCACTCACGGTGGCTTCCCTATGCATGCCCACACATCTGCAAGTACATTATTACTCGCCTTCCCCGCGAAGGTCTGTATATATACAAGTTTTCATCCAACTTTCAGAGCTTCGTTTGAGCTCATTTCTAGCCAAAATCATTGATTCAAGAACAAAATAAAAGTTAGGAATGTGATGAACAAAAATATACCAATTTAAGGCTAAGGCGGGGTCGGTGTTGATCGAAAAAATGGCATGAATGTAGCCTAATGGCCACGATTTTGGTCGAAATTTGGGGGGAAATTTCCCCCTCGCTGTTTCTGTCATTAACAGTTCGAAACTCAATCACCAACTCTAAAAGTCAGTTCAAAAGATGAGAGGCAGTGTTCTAAACATCGGCCTAGACGATACTTAGGCGTTGGACGGTGATCGACCGTCGCGATTAACTCTTAATCGATCAAAACATCAAAAAATGATTATGCAGACACCTGGGCGAGATTAGGCGGGACTAGGCTGTGCTATACTAGTCTAGGCGGAGGTTAGGCGGGTGTATGTAAATCTGCCAGAATCTGAAATTGAATCTGGAAAAATTGTTGCAGAGCCATGAATGCAAGAGGAAGATGATGGGCTAGTGGTCCCCACCATCTTTTTTTTTGCAGTTTAAACAGACGTTTTGGTCAGACCCACCACCTTTATTTTAGTTACACGGTTTCTTAGTCCCCACTAACTTTTTTTGCTAATTTTATATTACTTTTTTTTCTCTCACTTGAATCCATCTTCACTTTTTATTTTTCTATCTTTTTAAATGTTTCATTATTCTTTTACTTTTTTTAAGATCATATTACATTGTATTTAAATCCTAAAATTACATATATATAAATATATGTTTTATTTTAAAAGTAAAAACATAATATTTATGTATTCTATATAGCAAATCTAATTAATTTTTATGATAAATTTGAACCGAATTAATTTCTCTTAATTTAATCTTACCCAATACACTTAAATATAATAAATTTACTTAAATCTGTCTAGTCCACCTAGCTCCCGCCTAGCAGCTTAGGCACTAAGCCCCAGTCTGTTGTCCGATAGACGCATAACGTTTTTGAAAACCTTAATGATAGGAGATCAGTCGAAGCATTTTTGATACTCATCTTCACTGAAAACGATGAGATCCACGCCAGGAAATCTCCACTGTGTTGGAGCTCCATGATCTGAGAGTTACGGTTTATAAATTTTAAAGTGTGAATATACGAAAATGCTATTCGAGGAGAAAAATGTTGACTTTTGTTGACCACCTCTTTGTGTCATGTAAGATCTATTTTCTTGGCGTATCCTTGTAGTAGTCGTTGCTAAGAGCATGTGGGTGCAAGCAGAATCATATTTGGAGTTACGATGAACATTTTATGAAATTACGATGTCGAGGGGCAAAATAGTCATTTCACCATTCGAGATATTAGTATTAGATATTTTATTATTTTAATAAAAATCTATCACGTCGAGCCCACACACCACTTCTTCTTCTGCCACGTGTTCCCCTCCCTGAGTTCTCTTTCTCTAGAACTCTCTCTCTCTCTCTCTCTCTCTCTCTCTCTTTCTCTCCCTCTCTCTCTCTCATTTTCCCTCTCTTCGTCTTTGTCTCTCCCCGGGAAACACTCTCCCTCACCCCTCTTCTCTGCAACTCTCTTCCTCTCCATTCCCGAGCACCACACACACACACATAGACATATAAACATACAACATCAACAACGGCCTCACCACCATCATTTTTTTTTCCCTCAAATTCCCTCAGCTCTCTCTTCGTCCGACTTCTCTATGTACAAGAGAGCACAGCGACATCACCTCGTCGTACTCCAGTGAGTTTCTTGAATCTCTAACCAAGGTAAGCCCCTGGAACCCAATATATAGTGTTTAGTATTGGATTAAGGTAGTTTAGGGAACCACAATCGAGGAAACCAAAGGTATATTCTGATTCATTGTTTCTTGAGCTTCAATTTGATATATTAGATTGCTATTTTTAGTTGAGATTTGAGGTTGATCGGAAATTGGGAAGCTCCGGCTTTCTTCTTTATGGAAGCTAGCCTGAAATCAGGTCGACCCAACCCGCAACCCAATCTAAACCCAACCTATTATCTAGGCCCAATCCCTTAATCCAGTAAACCAGGGCCAAAACCCTTGGCCCATTAACCCTAACACGGCCTAACCTAGCAAACCCGATCCAACCCTTTTAAAAATCTAATGGGGCGGGTCCACGGGTCCATAGATGGGAACAACGTCGTTTAATCCAATGGCCTTTTTTTCGAGATAGGTCTCTCTCCACTGTCAAGCTCATATCGTGTCCTCTTTGACAACACCTTCCTCTTCCTTCCATAACTTCATCGAATGCAAATCTTCAAAATCAAACCACAGAGCAAGAAAGAGATTGAAAATTTAAGAGTTGGGAGTCGGTTGCATGTGTGATAGGGTCAAAGGTAGGAGATGAGGGTTGGATCTGGTTCAGGATTTTGGGTGCATGTGTAATTGAAAATTTCAAACTTATCCCTCTGCAGATTTTTTTTAGGTTTTCTGGAATTTTGGTTCGAATTTTGGGGTTGGATCTGGTTTTGAAAATGGAAATTTTCTCTTATTTTGTTTCGATTTTGCCAAATCTAGGCTTGAAAATAGTTGTGGTTGCAGCGGCTCTGCGAAAGGATTATTGAGCTTGATTGGTTGCGCCGCTACAAGTTTGAGTCTCTGAGATTGAGATTCAGAGAGAGAAAGTGTGTGTGTGTGTGTGTGTGTGTGTGTTGTGACTTGTGATAAGGTAATCAATTGGTTCGAACCATCGTCGTTAATCAGTCAACGATGGTGGATCGAAGCTGGGGTTAAATCAAAGTTCGGTGGTTGCGGGATCTGGGTTTGGAGGGGTTGTGGGAGTAAAAACTTCTTGATAAATTGGAGAACCAGGAGATCAAATGGGGGCTTATCTCAAGTGTCAGGGAAAGAAGCTACAAGCAACATTTCGCTGTGTTATGACATGAAGGGTGGATCAAATGAGATTGGGATAGATGAGCAAGAGAGATGGGGACAAATGATGAGCTTGACTGGTTGCGCCGTTACAAGTTTGAGTCTCTAAGATCAAGATTTAGAGAGAAAGAGAGTGTTGTGACTTGTGATAGGGTTGGGAATTAATGGTCTTGATTTGAGGGATATTAAATGAAAGGTGGAAACAATCCAGGTCATACGCCTATCTTAAAATTTTGGACCCGCCCCGCCCCGCTAATTTCATGAACTTGCCCTGGCCCGTCCCATTTTCTATTTAGAATTTTTGGACCTGCCTCGACTGGCGGGCCTAAGGCTTGTTTGCCCACCCTTAACTGCTATGGTCAGCGAGTGGAGCACATGCGCCTTTGCTAAAGGTATTGTGCTCTGCCACCATCCATAGTGGCGCTGGCAACTTTATTGGCGACCTATCTATGCGCGTGGCGGTGCGTGCGGTGGCGCGTGGCTTTTTGCTCCACCGCCTTGTGGTGGCACATGCGGCGTGTGAAGGAACTTGAGGTCCTTCTTTAGGTTTTTCGACATGCCAAATCCGAATTCACTATTTGTTTTCCCAGATTCGACCGTTTTAGTAAAGTTTTACTAAATGGCCTCTATATGTGTTTAGGTGAATTGGTGGGAAGTGACTCCATCCTCGCTAGTTCGAGCAGCTTCCGAGCAATAAAATATCTGTGAGTGGACCCATTCTTAAATTGCATGTTTTCATAAAATATTAGGATTGCATTCATGAAAAGCATGACTTCATGATTTTACGTTTTATGCATTATTGATGATTTATCGAATTTACATTTTATGAAAGGTTATGAATTATTGGTTTTTCGTATATGAAATTCTATGGATTATGAATATGATTTATTTTACGGATATATGAATATGAGTTACCATGGATTTATGAAATGAGGCTTTGAGATTTTGAGCTCCAGATTTAATATGAGTTTTGAGGTATGTTTTCGGTGCTTATCAAGCGGGTTATCATACAGGACATACACATAATCGGGTATGTAGACGTCTATGGCCATATGACATAGTTGAGGATATTTATGACATACCCCCAGCTTCACTAGCCCGGGGCCAGTGTCAGTGTGATAAGCTATATGTATATGTTTCTTCTCTGGCATAACCCCAGAGTCGTATAGCCTCACCATCGGGTGATGGACCCCCATTTTCTTCTCTGGCGTAACCCAGAGTTGTACAACTTCACCTTCGGGTGATAGACCCATTGCATATACATATATATTATATCCTATTCTCTGGCGTAACCTAGAGTCGTACAACTTCATCTTCGGGTGATGGACCATGGTTTCTTCACTAGTGTAACTTAGTGTCGTACAACTTCACCTTTGGTGATGGTTATACCTTTGGGCCACTATGATACTCCTAATGAGTACAAAATTGATGAGATTACGGATTTGCCTTCGGGCTGTGATAGCACCATTGTTGAGCATTGTTTTACACATATATGTTTTACGAATGTCTTTCATTGCATGCTAGAGTTTTTCGAAAACCTATTATGTAGTATTATATGTGTTTTCAAAACAAGGGGTTAGTATGTTCATAAATAAAATGGTTTTCTTCTTATTAGTACTATTATTACAAACTTTGGTCCACTCACTCTTTTGGTTTTGCGCCCCTTTCAGGATTTAGATTCGAGACACATGATACCGGCGTCATGGCACTTCCATTTAGGCATCTTCGAGCTTCCTCTATGTAGGTCCCATTCCTCGGTTCATACCTTTCTATAATACTTATTTCACATTATTCTTGATTAGTGCTACGCTCTGAATAGGATTCTGCATTAGTGTATCTCTTTCTAATTACGTATTTTATTTATATGCATGTTTAAAATGGCTTCGTCACCCTCGGGTGTCGGCCAGCACGTGCCTATCCTAGTATTCGGGAATATCAGGATCGGGACGTGTTAGGTGATGCTCGACTGCTCTAGTTTACACAGAAGGCGAGAGAGTTTTGAGATGAGAGCTGAAGTAAGGTGAGAAAGTCGGGGACGGTTTGTGAGAGTCCCAAAAAATGTAGAGGAGGAACTACCACGTGGAAGAAGGGGAATGAAGTGTGGTGCGGGTCCCACCAAATAAAAATTTCAAAGAAAAAAAAAGAAAAAAAACGATATATAACAGAAAATATCTAAAATTGTGAATATACTAAAATGCCCATGGACTTTGTAAGTCAGTAGAATCTCCATCGTAGGTCTAAATTTGATTACGCTTACGCTTATGCGTTCGTAGCGACAAGTACTACAAGGATACGCTAAAAAAATGGTTCGTACGCCTTACTATATGTTGGTCAACGAAAGTCAACATCCTCGTATCTGGGCATTTTGGTCAATTCACACCTTTTAAAATTAATAAAACCGTAAAATTAGGGACGGGTTATTACAATCTACCCACCTTAAAAAATTTCATCCCCAAAATTTGAAATAACTTGTACGCAATCTCGATCCTTCAAGTACTTGTTCGCAAAACTCTTTTGTCTATCATGTACTGTATGTATAATCTACATAGAGTGCCACAAATGGTACCATACCCAAATCAAAATAATAACCGTAGTTACACGTAACTCAATGAAGATAAGTGTCTATCATAACCATGCTAAAACTACAGGACGAACAAACGCAACATGTCCATTAAGGTCTGGATAGTTCTTTCAGACTGGTCATTCGTCTGAGGGTGAAATGTGGTATTGGACAAAAAATTATTACTTATTCCCTTCAATAAGGCTTCCAAAGACTTGGAAGTAAAACGTGCATCATGGGTAGATACAATAGTGACAGGCATACCTTGTAACCGAACAATGTAGTTCACAACACTTTAGCTAGTGGATTCATAGTGACCTTTTCACCGATTAAGCGAAAAACTATGTTGAGATGGCTAAAAGAACACTTAAGAATTTGAGGATCAAAACAAGTCCATTAAATCTAGAATACAAGGTAACAGGATTAAATGCATGACATCCCACTGCAACAGTAGCTTCCAGGAGATTCAATCACCAACGATAAGGATTCGTTCAGCAGAATATTTCTTAGGTGATTGAGGAATTATTGGTCACAAATAAATTTAAATGTCCAACAGGTTCGCCTAGACAGTCTGTCTGCCTAAAAAATAATATGAAGTGTCGTGCCTAAAGTTGATTGGAAAGTCTTCCAATACATAAGGGTGAATATGGAATCATAGTCATATTAAATGCTGATCGAAATGCCAGAAAATCCGACAAATTCAAGAATGAGTAATTTTACCAAGTGATCTAAAATGTAGTCCTTCTAGACCAACAAAAAATGAGTTGACTTGTCAAGTTGGTCGATAATCACTGAAACATCATCATAATCTCCACATGTACAAGATACCTTGTACTGGGAGCTTATGGTGATATTTCCCATCTTTATTCAGATACAGGAAGTGATTATAACCACTCGAATGATTTCTTGGTGATTCGTAAGTAACGTCAAATCAATACTCTTGAATTCCAATTAAAATGGGATAAGACAGGATAAAGGTGTTCAAGGGTGGATATATCTTTTGTTGTGGTAAACAGTAACTACATTTGCACATTCAAGGTGATACAGGATGGTGAAATCATAGGCTTTGATTTGGTTTGCTATCGTTGCTGTCAGAAATTTGGCTCATTTCAAATGAAGATGTATTAGAGAAGTTTAAGGTTGGTAAAGATTTTCGACACATTTCTCCACAGAAAAGTGTCATTCGGTTTTCAATTAAAGATGGTAATTGTTGATTCTAGGTCATGAGTAAGATGGTTCATTTGTTATAGTTCCAAACGTCAGGAAGCATAAGCGATACTCTGTCACGCTACATTGGTACACAATCAAAATATTCAGTGGAACATTATAGTAGATTTCAAAAGTATCAAAGTCAACAAAAGGTGTGAGACAAAGGTGAAGTGAGATAATAACTCAGTTGTCGGAAAATTTATTCATATTCAACATCACAAACTAAACTAACTTTCCTCGGTCGACAAGTGAGGACAAACACTGAAGTTAAAAATCGTTAACAAATTGTTCATAAAAATCGACAAGGCCAATGATATCTTGCATTTCACAATAATTTGTGGGAATGTAACACTTTCTTTATCTACAACTTTTTGGGAAATGAAAAGAATGTCGTCTGCTGAGATCATGTCTCCCAAGAAAAATATTCTAGAAGTTAGTGTTGGTCGAAGTGTTCTAAGGTTGGGAAAAGGAATTTGCTAATAGTCTACTCGGGATGGGGTTTAATGGAGTATAATCTTCCGCTTGAAGATTCAGAATTATAACTAGTGTGTTTGAGAAGATTAGTGCTATCGGGGACCAAAAGTGATTGTCCCCCTAGATGTTCTTTCGTCGAGTGCTACAACTTTAGCACCACATCGACACTGGATACATTTCCAAAAATTTCAACAAAAAGTAAAACTTTGTAGGGATTTTGATAGTTGGTATACTAATAGATACTACCAAGGAATCAAAAGTAATTCTGGTTTCCTATCTCGAAGGGTTTGGTAATGATGACGAGAGAATAGTAATTGGATTGATTGGTGAATCTACGGTGGTACACAGTTACCGACACAATAGACATACTTTAGGGTCATTGGTTTGACTCAATCTAAATCTTTCCTTGGTAGGAAATTCCTTCACTTAAAGTCTAAAGGTGTTCACCAAAACGATCTTCTATAAGGTCGATAAGTCTTTTAAGTAACCCATAACTTAGGAAAAATTAACACGTTTTTCGCACTCAACGAGGTGGCAAGATTCGCAATTAAGTTCAACAACCAAGAATGCTTACATCACGCATGTGATAAACGCAATACTAACCAAACTTATGCTCTGATACCAAACTGACACATTCGACCTGGAATGTCTACCTGGACTCGGAATCGAGCTGTGCTGGCCGACACCAGGAGGGTGATGAAGCCATAAAGTGTAGTGATGTGGAAAATGTGAATCAATTTAAACCTAAAAGTGCTGAAATAGAAGAGTGAGCATACGAGTGAGAATGAACCTATTTCACACGTGAGGTCAAAGCATAAGTAAAATGCAGTAAAAGTAGGATAAGACTTATAGCATCAAAGGTACTCTCTTATACCCACATTTTTGAAGAATCATCGTCGACACGAAAGCTCTGCTACTAAAACCTGGAGGGGCGAAAAACAAGGGTGAGTGGGCCACAATAATTCGTTAATTCTAGTCAACATAATACTATTCATAGCCGTAAATCTAATTAAGACATCTCATAGGATTATTTCATAATTTCGTAATTTTTGTCATTCTGCTAATTCTTATAAACGTTAATTTAATCTAGGTGTAACGTAGAAAATTCCTTATTAAATATATAAAAGGAAACTAAATAAATATATAATATTTAAAAGTAAAGACCCACACACAAATCATGTCATCGAGTCAAAATCGCCTTGCGGGCATCGAAGATCCTTGTGATGCATTTCACCTAAAAATGAAACCATTTACGTTAATATATAACGTACTAATGTAAATTCGAGCATTTGTACAAAGTATGGCTAATAAAGGAACTATTTTAAAACAGTCAAATTTCGGAAAGCGAACGGGGGATTCGGGTTTGGCGTGTTGAGAAACCTAAGAGAGGGACCTTAGGTTCCTCCATGCACCGCTGTAAAGTGGTTGATAGGAGCATATTTATGCAACTTTGTTAGTTTAATTCCTTGCATTTAGTGAGTTAGTTTCTATTTATTATAGTGATTTAAGCTATTTTCGTGTGTTTGTAGGTTCAATTGGCTAAAGTGGCAAGAAAAGGCAATTTGGAGCATTTTAGAGCAATTTTGGGCTTGGAATGGATAGCACACGCATGTAGCAAGGTGGATGGACGAATTTGAAGTTCAAGAAGGGGTAAGAATATGCTAAAGAGATGGAAGAATTAATTCAAGACAAAGAAGATATGGAGCTTAGCAAGAAAGAAGGAATGTTAGCCAAGTTACCTTATTTTGTCCTAACCTTATTCTAATCCTACACCACCTAGGTTCCAACTGCAAGAAGGGTCCCTAATTATATTAGGACACTTAAAAAATATGTTTCTAGAAGGCTTAATCTTATTCCTAAAGGGATGCCGCATCTTGTCCTTCTAGAAGACCTTTCCTTGCCGTGTAAGCCCTTTCTTTTTCTCTCTAGGATCTGCCGCAGCTCTCTTTCCCTTTTCCTCTTGTATTTTGACGTTTATTTACCCTTTTACCTTGAGGATTTGGTGTAAAAATCTGTCTCCAAAATTAATTAGGGTTGTGACACTCTTGACATATAAATTCAAGCATCAGCCACATAATAAAAGAGGTCCTGACCACAATTACAACCCATCCATCATTCACTACAATTCACACCAGCCATTCATCACACGCAATAACCCAATTTCAGACACAAACACCCTTGTGCCGCAGCCTTGCAAGGAGAAATGAGAGGAGACCTTTGAAGCCTTGCCCTGCCATTCAAGTTTGGATTGTTGGAGCGTTTCTAGGTGTATTCAATCTTTTGTTTTCAATGTTTAATTTAAGTTATCTTTGTTTAAGTGCGAACATGAGGAGCTAAACTCGTTTTGACTAGAGGTGAATTCAAAGCCATGAACATATATGTGATTGGAATTGATTTCATCCAATTATTGTTTCGTAAAATATGAATGTGATTTACTTAACTGCTTGATTGATAACTTATTCTTGTATGTTGATTGAGGGTGCACACTTAGTTTGCATGCATGAATTTGATGCTAAAATATAAGAGATTTTCACCTAATCGTTATGAACTTATATTTGCAAGTAGTGGAGGTCGCTAGTCACGATCGTGTTAAGTAAATTCCTGGCAAGAGTATCATGCTTTACATAGTTACGAATGCCATGTTAATGCTTATGATTTCCATAGAACTTAATGATCTTTGATATGTATCTATATCATGTTGTTCATATAGGGAACTTGATAAGAAAAATTTGTTTGCGTCGCTGAGTCCAATTCAATGAAATTAGAGAAATCTGATGGTTAATTTGTTCAGTTCACAATTAACTTGGGGCATTGTCATTCATGGTTTATTGGAATAATAATTGGAAATGAATTTGTATGCATATGTGTCATGTGTGGAGAAGAACCCTCTAACTAGCCTATCACCCATCAATTCACCCAAATTCGTATTAATTTACTTTGTTTTCTGCAACTTGTTTGTTTGAGTTTTAAATTCGTCAAAACCAATCCCCCTCTTTATATTTCATGTTTACTTAGTTAGAACTTGTTTAAATTTGTTTCCCTTAGTGTTTTGAGTCAAAGTTAAGTTAAAATTTGTCCAAAATCACTCTTAGTTTCTGTTTTGAGTCAATTTGCTTGTTTTGTGCTGTTTTGAGTCATTCTAGTTTGTTTTGAGTCTTTTCTGTTTTTGAGTTTAGTTTAGTGTTTTAAAGTTTAAATAAAGAGATTAGCATCCCTTCCAATCCCCGGCCTATAACGGTCCCTACTTATTCATACTACAACTACATAAAAAGGGTTTAAGTTTGAGTACGTTAGTACTCACTTTCCTCAGGTTCCTCCATGCACCGTCGTAAGGCGGTGGCTTCCCCACGCGCCCCCACGCACCTGTAAGTGCGTTAATACTCACTTTCCTTGTGAAGATCTACATATTTGCATGTTTTCATCCAACTTTCAGAGCTCTGTTTGAGCTCATTTCCTGACCAAAATCATTGATTCAAGAAACAACTAAAAGTTAGGAATGTGATGAACAAAACTATCCCAATTTAATGCTGAAGTGGGTCGGCGTTGATCAAAAAATTGGCATGAATGTGGCAGTGGTAATCTCAGCCCCACATTCCTAAACTCACTCAGAAAATGAGTCCAAAACTCACTCATCAACTTTAAAAGTCAATTCAAACGATGAGAAGAGATCATTCGAAGCATTTTCGACACTTAACTTCATAGAAAACAATGAGATCCATGCCAAGAAATCTCCACCATGTTGGAGCTCCATGATCCGAGAGTTATGTTGTTCGAATTTATGGGGCTAAACCTATGGCCTAGGCTAGGTTTCAGGTGAGAAGATAATGTGGAAGTAGTGGTTCGATTGTTATTCGCCATGGAAAATGGTGGTGGTAATCTCGGCCTCACAGCCGTACCATATTTACAGAGATGAGAGAGAGACAACAAAGAGGTTAAGGGAGAGAAATGCAAGACAAGAGACAGAGATGGACATATATGGGTGGTTTGGTGTGGTTTTGTAGTTGTGGAGCTTGATGAAGAAGAAGGTGAGGGTGGTGGTGCTCGGCTGCTCTGGTTTACACAGAGGGCGAGAGAGTTTTGAGATGAGATATGAGAGCTGAAGTGAGGTGAGAGAGAATAGAGATCGAGTGGGAGAGACAGGGAGGGTTCGAGAGAGTCCCCAAAAATGTAGGGGAAGAATTGCCATGTAGAAGAAGGGGAAGGAAGTGGGGTGCGAGTCTCACCAAATAAAATTTTAAAAGTAAAAGTAAAAAAAATAAAAATGTGATATATAATAGAAAATATCTAAAATTGTGAATTTACTAAAATGACTTTGACTTTGTAAGTCCGTAGAATCTTCATCGTAGCTTCAAAAATTTGATTCTGCTTATGCCTACGCGTTCGTAGTGGCGAGTACTACAAGAATACCCTAAAAGAATGTTTTGTACGTCTCACTAAACGTTGGTTAACGAAAGTCAGCATCCTCGTCTAGGGGCATTTTGGTCAATTCACACCTTTTAAAATTAATAAAACCGTAAAATTGCGGATTGGTTATTACACATTTCGTCAGGCAAGGCCCCCCCATAAAAAAGTATGCTAAATGAAAATTGTGACAAAAAAAATGTAGGCAAGAACATTTGCCCAACGAAATTCATAGGATTTGTCAGGCAAATCTTTAATATGGAGGGAAATTGGATTTTTTGAGAAAAATATATGGGGAAATTGAGTAAGTTTGACCAACGAAATTTACAAATTTCCTAGGGTAAACTCTAAAAATTCAATTTTTCTCTGTACATCTATTTAATTTCAAACAGTTCAATCATTAAATTTGATGATTAGGTTTATTCAATGTGTGGTTTGAGCCTCAATTAGCATCCTTGCAAAAAATCAACAAAATCAAAGGTGATATAGTCATTAAATCATGATTCTACGTTTATAACCGTCCAACTTTTTGTCTTGTTCCCTAATCCATGAAAGTTTGATTTTGGTGATTTTTGGTATATGCAATCAATCTAGTATAATATCCAAATAAGTTTGATAGTTGGATCATTGAAATCAATTTCGTAGACATTATATCTCGTCAAAACAATGGATTCAACAAACACTTAGAGTTTATTTAATATTCTATTAAGTAGGATGTAAAATTTTGTAGTAATCACTATTGCAAATATTATAAATTGATGATCGGGTCCGTTCATTGTATTCTTATAGGGTCGAGCAATGTATTTGTAAAAATTCATCAAAATCAGAGTTAAAATAATCGTTAAATCATGATTATACAGTTCTAACCGTCCAAAGATTTTGTCTCCTTACCGAATCCATGAAAGTTTTTTTTTTTCGATTTTTGGCTATGCAATCCCGAAGTATATACCAAACTACTTTGACTGTTGGATCGTTCAAATTAATTTTTTGGATAGTTCAAATTAATTTGGTTGACTGCGAAAATCTTCAAGGAATTGAATATGCGAAAATGTCATATACCTTACCAGACAAATATTGTACCTTTGCCTGACAAACAAAAAACCCTAAACCCTCAATCATAAAATATATCTTTGCCTGACAAATTTCTCATGTTTTTGTCGAGCAAGGCACCTTATCCGATGAAACTCTCGCCTTTCTATTGGGCGAAATCTTTAAATTTTTTTTTTGAGGAATTGAAGATTAAATGGACCATTGTAAAAAATAAAATTAATCGAATGCTTTATTTAGTACACAATTTTCATTACAATGGATTGCACATATTATTACAACAATAAACATTAAATCACTGTTAGTATAATCTTTTGTTTGATTATCCTCTTCTGAAGCCCTTTCATTAATTGAGTTATCGGTGCTATCGTCAAGAAAGGCATTCGGTTAAATTGGTGGTAGGGACCCGAGGCCAATACATATTGCATCTATTTCAATTATGAGGACACTTGACATCTGGCATGATGGTTGTACGATGTGTTGCTTTGTATTCTGGGAATGTTTCGGGTCGTTACGGATGAATCCTTTTGGTAAATATTTTGGTCATAATCGGTATCCTCATCGTCCTCCTGTTGTGGTTTTGGCAAGTCCTAAGTATTTCTATGTTGTATGAAATGTAGTATTTTTCAACCACCCTTTGCTTTTGGATCATCGAGGTAGAATATTTGTTTTGCTGTATTAGCAAGGATATAGGGATCATCTTCTAACCATCGGGTGTTTATGTTGACATGTAACAAGTAATTATCTCGAATGATAATCCTTGCATTGTCTAGGTTCGTATCATACTAATGACATTTGAATATCATGACTTCCTTATGATTTGTGTGTAATAATTGAACCACACCTATAAGTTTGAAGAAGAAAAAACTATTTGCATTTTTCCCTAGGACAAAAACTCCACTGTTTTGAATGCACAATTTATCGTCATTTCATCGTCAAGAATTTAACTCCATTCACGTGAAAACCATAGTACGTTTTTGCTTTAACGGGACCACTTGCCAGTTTCAATAATTCTTAGTCGAACAAGGGCGATTTGGCTTCTTTCAATTGTCTCATCTAGTAAAATCCAAATACAACTATATATGCTAGTTTTTTTTTTTTTCAATAGACAAAATTAAATTAATTTAAAAATAAACTGACTTACATGTTAGGCAGACCAACACGAAGAGAATTGTCTGTCCATTTCAACCCAATTTGAAGGATATTGGATCTTCATCAATGCCTCATATTGTTCTTAGAATAGCTAGATTTTGTCGCAATTGTTAAATATGGACCAATGACCCACCTCCAAGTCACCGTCTTTGAATGGTTCAAACAAAGGTCCTTAGCCGAATGAGCGTGTAGGATGAGCAACATAGTTTTTCGGCTCACTCACCCCCATCGAAATTGCACGAGGCCTTATTAAAGGAAGTTCCAACATTTTGTAGGTACCTCGCACAAAAAGTATGCAATTTTTTTACAATGTATGCATCTGCTGTGGATCCTTCAGGTCTTACCCTGTTGCGAATGAACTGCTTGTTACTACGCAGCAGTTTGAAAAATATCAATATTACAAACTTTTCTTTTCAATTGCTAAATAAAGAATATTAACAAATTTACTGTCAGGATTACCTTTGGGTCATCCAATGATTATGCACCAGCCTAGCAAGCTTTGCCTCATCTGGCAGATGTATCATTACATGAACCATACTTCTGAAAAATGCTGGTGGATATATAGTTGAATATCAGAATGTGCGACAAGCAAGACTACAAAATAATAAGAATATTATTAAATAAACAAGAATGCTGAAATGGCTACAAAATCTTGAGAGGCTACATCGTGACTAACTTACTTAATTTCATACTAAATTATAAGCTATATTTATAGAGAGCAAAACCTAGAAACCCTAATTCGGATGGGCTAAGCCCATATACTAAACTAATAAGCAAACTCAAATAATCAACTAACCATAAATACTAATATTTTTCAACATATATTTTCTCTAGCATGCATAGGATGTACACAATATCTTCAATCATGTCATCGTCCAACTTTCGCAATGCTTTAGCACATAGTTGCTAGAAGAACCAAGACAAATATATAATCGTCTCAACAACTTCGTCGTCCAAGTAGGGCCGAATACTAACTAGATGGAGCCACTGCAGTAAACATGGTAGTCATGACTCTTCAAACCCAACAATGTCCCATTGTCCATTTAACATGTCTTAATAAATTGCTAGCTTATCCGTCTGAAAATTTCACACTTTGCATCCCACTTCAAGAATCATTTATTGCCATCCGGCTTAAAGGTATTATTGGCAGGTCTCTTCTTGTATTTACCATTAACAAATTACGGCCATAGGTTGGGCCTTATCTCCATTTCTTGCATGCTGATCCGAATCTTCATGGTGTCCTTCGATTTTGCCTCGATAGGCAGAGTTGTTCCCACCACGTTATTGCAAACTTCTTCTCAATATGCATAGGGTCAGCAATGTGTCTGATTTTCAATTTTTTGGACCAGTATTCCAAGTCAAAGAATATATTATAATGCAAAATTGATGATCAAATTGCAGACATCTTTACCAAAGTATTGCCAAAGGACATGCTGTCTGTCTTATGGAATTACTTGGTGTCAAAGCAGAAAACCACTTACAGGGGGGTGATGGAACATATGTTGTTCTCTGTCAGTTTTTGTTCTACAGTTTTGATAATTAATTGAGTTTTGATTCATTACCAAAACTGAGTTTTGAATATAAATAGTTGCTATTTGAGTGCAACGGCTAGTTAGAAGGTTAGGTAAGTTAGACAGATGGACAGCTAAGATTAGATGTAAGGTGTAAGGCCTAGATGGCTTTGTCTTAGGTGCATGCCTTAGGCATTTCAACCTTATCTTCTTCTTAGACAAGGGTAGGTGAATATCAGTAATCAGATTTTGATGAATGACTATACAAAGAGGAGCAGCAACGTTTTGCTCTCTGGAAAAGTTGAATTATCTATACTTCATATCTCTCCTATTTCTTACATTAAATTCATATCCATTTCAAATATAAATGTTATCAAATTGTGCTTAGATGCAACCTCTTGTAGCCCAGATTTTGGTAATAGGAAAAAAAAAAAAAACAAAATGCAATAGATATCATCACATTTCATCATTGTCCATTTTTAGTAGTAGAGTTCTGCAATGGTCTGCAGAAAATTAATATTTGACACAGTTTTGCAGATGCAAAATATTATCCCACATAAAAACACAAGACACTCATTGCAAAACATCGACAGTTTTACGGCGTGTTTCTTGCGACTACTCACGACTTCAAATGTGTGTCGTAATTGAGCTTGTGTTATTTACGACATGGGGTTTTACCGCTTTCAGGTCGCGCGCCGTAAATGATATAAAACATCATCTTGCATGCTGTAAATGATCAATTGTGTTGCAATACTAAGGGCACGTTTATTAATCCATAATCAAGTTGAGTGGAATTGAATTTAGAATGAGTTAGATTGAGGAGGAATTATAATCGGATTCTTATGGAAGTTATTTACTAAACTATCTGGAATCGGAGTCAAAATGATTTTGATTCCATAAAAGTTGTTTGCCAATTACCATTGAATCGAAATTAAAACCAGTATAATTACTAACCTGCCAATGTTCTAAACAAATTTATATATGTGCTAGGTTATGACTTTAATTTCGAAAACAACATATACTAACAAATTTTAGAAACTTTCTACCTATTTATAATATCATCCATAATTCTTTTTACCCTTTTTCCAGCTCTTTAAAACTTTTTTTTTCCTTCAATAAAGATCTATTTCGTTGCAATCTTGCTCTTAATTAAGCATTTCTCCAAACTACCATATATACACCTTAGGCAAACTTGGCATTTTATGAAATATGTGGGGTATAATGGATAAAAATCATGCATTCCAGATTGCCCCCAACTCTTGGAATTCATTTCTCACCTCCCACCAGGGAATCCAATTCCTCCACAAGGAGGAGTTGAGTTCCATTTTTCTTGTGGGCCCTACACAGTCTTAATTCCTCCATATCTTAGTAAACATAAAAATGAAACATAATCAAAATCGGACTCCTTATTTTCATTCCAATTGCAGATGCGTAAACATGGCCTAAGTCACAACAAAAATGAGTCGTTAGTTTGTGAAAATTTTCCTTTTCCATGTGTAATCAACCATATATACATCTTCCACATGCATTTTCTTTTCTCTTTGTGGCTTGATGAGGTTTAGACCTAAATCATCCCAAACTCTACCCAACTTATCATGTCCATGCAAGTATACTGGTTTTTCCTCATTCAGCAATACAAGAATCATTAATTCAATGCTGTTCTGGTAGAAAACTGAACTGATTGTGTGCGATCTGATGTTGTGAATCATTCAATACTGTGAATCATCCAATACAAGAATCATCCATGTAAGTTTATAGGGCATTCTTTATTCGTATCAGGAGACTGAGACGTCTCATGCCAATACTATCCATAAAACTTGCAATGTGTCTATATATACCAATAAAAAAAATCCTTTGTAAGAACAGCGTATCACAAAGAATTGCGCGTTTTATCTGATATATGATCACTTACCACACCTTCTGGACCGTTTACGTGTGAAAAATGAAGAATCAAAGCAAACCCATCTTCACCATTTCTTGTTTTCTTTTATTTATTCTTTTTTTATTCACACATTCCACATCAGTCACAGCTCAAGAAGTTGGTAATGTAGAAAGCAAATATATATATGTTATTATTCCTTTTTTATTGTCCTTTTTTTTTCTTTTTCTTTTTTGGTTATGGAAACTAATATGAGAACACACATAAGTGCAGAGGATGAGAGGAATTTTGATTATATTGAAGGGAGCAAGAAGGGGCCAGCTTTCTGGGGAGATATTAAGAGAGAGTGGGCAGCATGTAAAAATGGACGCTTGCAATCTCCCATAGATTTATCAAGTCTGAAGGTTATAACAATCCCAAGCTTGGTGGGGCTAAAGACGACATACAAGAGTTCTAACGCGACTCTCAAGAATAGAGGCCATGATATTAAGGTAAGGGTTATCTTCACAAATTGTCCATGACGTTTTCAAGAGTCATCATTTTGGTAATTGGTTTCAAAATTAATCAATGTCGTCTTCTACATTTTATTCCCACATAGTCTTTGCGGATAAATTTGTTAAACTTTCTATCAGATTTAATAATGAGCTACTTGGGGTAAGAGGTCCAACAAAATTAGGAGAATAATTAGGCTAGTGTGTAACTCAATAAAAAAAGATGTATTGGTGGGTGCAGCTTGAGTGGGCAGGCTATTCAGGATCGATCGAGGTCAATGGCACTGAGTATCACCTCCAACAAAGTCACTGGCACTCACCCTCCGAGCATTCCATCAATGGCAGGAGGTCTCTATAGTGCACCCATAATTAAAGTTAAATTTTAAACAAGTAATATGAGTTTCTTAATATGTATTTTCCTGTGTTAGGTATGCCATGGAGCTCCACATGGTTTATCAAAGCCCGGATCCGAAAGTGGAAAACAATGTTGTTGTTGTTGGTGTCCTTTACCAGATTGGTCACCCAAATGCCTTCCTTTCTAAGGTAGAATGCTTTCTAAATTACTCAATGTATACCACGTGACGGTGTGATGAACACATCCAAGTTTTTTTTATCCGAGTTACCTATTTTGAGTAACAAATAGGGAGATGATTTTCACACGCCCTTTTGGTTTCTCACACACTCCTCTTTAGTTCTGGGTATCATACTAAATTAAACTAAAACAACAAATATGATTAAATAGGGGTGTATGAGAGGCTAAAAATGGTGTGTTTATCATTTTCCCTAACATAAACCCTCATGACTTATATTATGTCCCGTTGGATAACTATTAATTTTTAGTTTTTAAACAGTTTAGTTTCATTTTTTGTGCTAAAAATAGAGAGAGAGTACATGAGAGAAGTGAAGAATGGAGAAGATGTTGGAGTTTCAGTACAAATCTCATTATATCTCATTATTCCACATTGCTTACCATCAAAAATTTCTCACACTCTGTCCCTCTTACCAAGTGATTGGAAAGATAAACCATAGAAAGCAAAATTAGGCATGAATCTTGGGATTGGGACATGGGGTGTGATTAATTATATATAAAATTAATATATATTTAATTATCAAAAGATGGACATTGGGCCTTGAAGCTCGGGCTTTAGCATTAAATTCAATAGTTAATTTATTAAATTAATTTCGGACTTAAGTAATCTTTTTATTTTTCAATTGAGAACGTCTAAAAAAGTTTGAGGAAAACATGAAGTCACACATCCCTTCTGTTGAACAGTCACTTCCCCATTTCAAACATGTTGCAAACATGTATATGATTACTATATGTACATGCATCAGCATATCACTCAAACACACAGGAAATCATCTTTCATACGATTCTTACCAAAACCAAGCATATAGAGAGAACCACAAAGAAATTCGTTAGAAATTAAGTTTTACGATGCTAAAATCTTAGTTTAGATCGTTGAATCCTAGTGAAGCAGATACCTACAAAACTAAAAGCATAGAGTAGGGCGATTTTTTGTTTCAATGACATTGCGGTATACAAGCCTCGATCTTCATTTCGTTTGTTTAAATGTCTGTCTTGTTTGTTCGGATTCTGTCAATATATATAGTTGCAATTTATTTATATATTAGCATCTAAATTTTGTATGTATGTTTTGTTTTACCCCTGCAATATATATATATATATATATATATATATATATATAGTGATTGATTGTTGATTATTATCCAATAGAAGAGAGGCATGGGAGGGAGATACTTAAAAATGAAAGAGATTATTTGAAAATATAAGAAACCCAACTTAAGATACACGTTCATTTCATATTTCTTCTACCATCCTTCCTTTACCTTTTTAATTTCTCATTTATTCGACATATTTTCACTCTATTCATAACACAAAAAATAAAACCGAAAGGTTATCAAACAATAACCAAGTTATATTCTGCTCAAATATAATTTTTGCGCGCAGAAAACTCTGGTTCACTTTATGTATACGCACCAACATATTTTGTTTTAGGCTTTTTAGTCAAAACAGTCCCTGAGATTTGTATAACTCCTCACTTTGGTTCTTGAGATTTGAAATCAATTGAAGTGGTCCCTGAGTTTATTCACCATCAATCATTTTGGTTATTCCTTGAAAATTCTTCATTATATAAGGATCCTCAATTTTTGTCAAATTATTTTGGCTCATTGTTTATTAAATTGAGGGTATTTTTATCATTTTGTCCTTATTTAACATAATTTTTCAAGGAATGACCAAAATGATTGATGGAGGTCAAACTCAAGGACCACTTCTATTGATTTCAAATCTCAGGGACTGAAGTAATGAGTCATGCAAATATCAGAGATCATTTTGACTAAAAAGCCTTTGTTTGATTCTATTTTTTGTAATCGCTAATTCAAAATAATGCACCCTAATACCCTGCATATCAAATGCCATACAACTACCATATCCGTTGGACCGTTAATAATTAGAATTGATCTCTAACATGTTGCTATTCTGAACTTCAGTTGATGAGGGATGTAGCATTCATGACTGACAAAAAGACAGAGAGGAGCATTGGGGTGATTGATCCTGCTGAAATAGTCCAACTGAATGGCAACAACTACTACAAATATATCGGCTCGCTCACCATTCCTCCCTGTACTGAAGGCGTTATTTGGATCATCAGCAAACAGGTACACCCAAGCCCTTCAACTATGTGTATTAGTGCCTTTCTTTTAATTTTTGTTAGTCTGTTTGATTTCTGCTCCTTAATTACCTACATTTCAATTGCTTCTGTATGCGCAGTTAGGGACAGTTTCAAAAGAACAAATAGATCTTCTTCGAGTGGCTGTGTATGATGTACGTACCAAGACATATCTTCTATCCTTTGTACTTCTTATTTGAAGACTCGAAGCACATACACGCACATCAATTATTTAATGATGTTCATAAACTATTTGCAGTACGCAGAGATGAACGCAAGGCCAGTGCAACCACTCAATCTGCGAAAGATATACTCTTTCTATGGCAAAAATGCCAAGAACAAACACAATTGACGATATCAGAGAGTTCATACGTAACTGAAAATAGCGAATTCAAATATAGAATTAACTCACATGATATTGACGTCTTGGTCTATATCTGATCTGCAAGAATAAAACATTTTTTAAAAATGTAGCTTCTGAATAATTAAATACGATCATTTATCCGTGTTATAGGTAAGCCGTACTGCCTATATATATATATATATATAATACATAATGTGATCATTTATCCATGTTATAGTTACGCCATACAACTGTCTATATATACTTGGATGTAATCATTTATCCATATTATAGTCATACAAGCAAAAGTTAATAGTTATCAAAAGGTTTGCAGTGTTCAACTTTCAAAAAATAGAGATGCCACGAAAGTTAGATTTATGTACATAAGTTCATAGTTGTCAAAAGATTGGCAGTGTTCAACTGCTCATTGTTCGGAGCTAGATTTATATACATATGTCTATAGTTATCAGAAAGTTGGCACTACTCATCTACTCAATGTTCACAAAGACTTTTCTTGGTCATATTTGGTCTTGCTAGTTTGCGAATGAGCATTCTTCTCTTGGCCATCATGATGTTGAAGCACTGCCTCTT
This sequence comes from Pyrus communis, assembly GCF_963583255.1. NCBI lineage: Eukaryota > Viridiplantae > Streptophyta > Magnoliopsida > Rosales > Rosaceae > Pyrus > Pyrus communis. The sequence goes on along the minus strand of NC_084811.1, from coordinate 11,495,327 downwards.
CTTTTTTGTTTTGTCCAAGAGTTTTCCCGTGCTTGCTGTGTATTAGGACTTGAAGTCTGTAAGTACTCAATATAAAGAACTAAATTCGTCAATTAATTTATATTTATTCCGAGCTTCATCAAATCAACCAAGAGTATAATTCAGCAAGGTTACATTTTTCATTTTGTTTAATTAAAATCAATTATATTGTTCCCATCTATTTGCACATCCCTTCAACCCTCTCATTGTTAGTGTCTGTTGAACTATATCAGGCATATGTGTACTACTTGAAGTAGGAAAACTATAGCTTTCTTGTATCACCTGTTGTCTATTGCTAAGCCTAGTTTTTTTTGCGCATTGTACTCACAAATTTACATCGCTAAACAACAAATTGATAGCTGGAAGGGGAAAAACACTAATGAAAATGAATAGTATTTCAAGTAAACCTATACCCCTACCAAGCAAACCAAGTGCATACGGACTAGGATTCTCTCCCCTCCTCTTTCCATTCCCTTCCATCCCCTCCTCTCATATTCTCTATTTTGTCTTTCTCTTTCTATAAAAAATTAATATAAGATGTTGACGTGGCTTAACCGTGGGCGTTCAAATAGGAGGAGAGGGAAGGGGAGTGAAAAAAAGAGGGGAGAGAATCCTACTCCAATGCATACGAACAAGAGGAATGCTAGCTACTTTTTCCACTTGCCTTTTCCCATTTGCCTTTCCCACTCATTATTTGATACATGGTTCCACTTACACATTAAGTTAAATAATTGAGAGTGCTGATATACCCACCCTAATGTCTTATCTTTCCACTCACCTTATATTCCCATCCACCGTAAAAAATAAAGAGAAACCCATACTATTTTCCCACCCACCATTGTTCCCAAAGCACCTTTACCCCCAACACCCTGCTCGTTGGCCTCCTATTCCGATCATTACTGGCTGCTTAATTAAAGCCCAAATCCTATCATATCAATGCTTGATCTCCTTCTCCTGTAACATGTTTTCCATACTAGTTTCAATTCTTTAAATAATATTTCCAAATATGATGAAAGCATTGGCTTTCATTGCTGCATTCATCGGTATAAATAATTAGTTTGAGTTACAAAAGTCCTACTGGGATACTGAGCTCCCATCTATATTGAATACACAAGATTACAATTATCACATCCTTTGACATATTACAATATACTTCTAATCAACATGGGGCTTTTGTTTAACAATTTTGAAACAAAATAGAAAGGAAAATGCCAAGCTCGTCAGTCACTTGATACAATCATACACATACTCTGCACTTCCATTGCAATTTGCAATCTTTGCCTATGCCTGGCTAGCGGGTTTGGTAGCGGCAGTGGCATCTCAATTCGCAATAATTGCCTTCCCTTCAAATGCCTCGTCCCCTTCCTCTTTCTCCGCGCCATTCACCAACACAAGGTAACACAATCACCATTCACCAACACAAAATAACAAAGACATGACCCTCACTTGTGTCACCTATCCACGAGATCTAGTCTCTCTCATAACCTTGATCACAATAGCATGCTTAATTGTGTTGTCCATTCTGGGGGTTGGAGTTTTGGAAAAGACTGAGAGAGCTCGGAGGAGACGATAAAATGGCAATCCAAATAGTGTGCTAAATTTCTAGGGACGAGGGAATGGCGCTTCCTTTTTTATTGTCCTTATATGTCATTTTATGAGAGGATATATTAGTCCTTAAAAAATTAAAAAAAAGTGGGGTGGGATGATATGACATTGGGGTGGGTATAGTAGCACTCATAATTATTTATTCTGAAAACACAAACTCTGTCTTCCCCCTATTACCCTTAATAAATTTGGTCAAGGAAAATAAAATAATAAAGGATAATGCTAGGATACAAAATTTTTAAACCAAATTTCCAAACCAAATGATGTGTCACAAATAGAAAATAAGCATGTTAATCAACACTTAAATAATTATCCACATCATTTGGCTTACGAAATTTATAAATTTAGAAATTTGGTCTTTCTAATATTACCCAATAATAAACCCAAAATGTTTTCCTCTCTCATCCCTTCCACTTCCTCTTGGCTGCCATGGCTTTTCTAAGAGCTAATGGGAGAGAATTTTGAAATTTTAACAATCACCACATTCATTATTAAACACCGAATTCACAAGCATAAAAAAATGTGTATGGAAAATCATTGGCCATGACATGGATAAAGAATTGATGGGGTTAGTCACTGGCCATGGCGGCTGCAAGGAGGAAAGCGTAGAGAAATGAAGTTGGGGAAGAAGGCGATGATGGGGAGACGACGACTGTGATTCTACCGGGCGGTTCCCTCTCTTCCTACCATGCACACAACAGGCATGGACCGTAGGATATGGTTAGGGATGGGGTTGGCTATGGCTCTGCCACAGGTTGTGGTGGACGACGGATGTGGAAGGAGAAAGGTCTACATTATTTGGCTTTTGGGGTTTCTTGTCCGCTGCCCTGTCTCTACTCTTCTCTAAAGGTTTTCCTACTTGGGTTTCTATAATACAAACCGGTTTTCATCCATTCTAATATAAAATCTAACTTTATGGTGGTCGTATTAAAAAATTACTTACTTTGGAGTAGCTTAATCAAAAGGTTTATATATAGATCTATTTTGTACTGCATTATGTATATATGAAATGACAACAAACTGAAGCAGGCACGATGACAAGTGACAACGCTAAGATTTAAAGGCCTCTTCCATACATCAAACAGTTTATATAGATCTATTTTGTACTGTAGTATGTATATATATACGAATAAGACAACAAAATGAAGCAAGCACAATGACAATGCTAAGATTTAAAGGCCCCTTTCACACATAAAACAGTTTAAATACTAGTTTCACTTCATTATCCGTGCATATTATTTCTTCTTCTTTCTTCTTCGATGCAGACAGCAACCATGCTTGGGAAACTCCTTGCTGCCTTCGATCCTTGACTCCAGAGAGAGTTTAGGTTCCAACACTTCAGATACTCCTAAACTGTACAGGTACATAATGTCAATATGTACTGCGTTTCAGTCATCTAACATTTCGTTGATTTCTTCTAGGTTATCGAGTCATTTAACGTATCCTGTGTTACTTATAGGTTATGCATAGTGTTACATACCTTTAGCTGTATTGGATATGCTATTCATACTATGTGCAACAACTTGCTGCTGCCTGCCTTGCAAGAGTGTTAAATTTTTTTTACCAAGTGAAAGTGCATAGATCATCGTGCTTGTGGGTTATTCATTTCCTTAAGTTATAACATGCATACTATGTTCAACAATAATTTGCTGCTGCCAAAGATATTTGTTATCAAGTCATGAATTCACATAAAAAAAACCAGAAATTTAAAATAAAAATTTATTTATAATATGCATGTTGATAATACCATGAAAATTTTCACTTCATTATCCGTGCATATTATTTTCTTAGTTCAGATATGAATTTGACATCATCTCTTCCAAAACCACCAACCAAAATCATTTCTCAAAGAGATCATACATAGAAGAGAGGGGAAACTTACCCAAAGCCAATTTCGTGCTGCTATTAGTAGGTTGGTACTGCTCTCTCTTTTTTCTTCTTATTTAGACCCAACAATTTCTCCATTTAATTGCAGAGTGTTCACTCGTGAACCTGAATAAGTACTTTCTTCCTCTCCTTGCATTTTCTACAAAAATCAGATATCAAGTTAAATAAAAAAACCAACAAAATTTAACCTAAAATTTCGTCTGGTAATTATCAAATATCGAAAAAGAAGATTAAAGGGGTCAAAGGAGAGAATCAGAAGAAGACTTGGAACATTAAAAAAAAAAAAAAAAAACACACACACACAAAGGGAAACACCAGCTGGAGATGAACCCAACATCACCAGACACGAATGATTCATGAAGAAAAAGGGGCCGGCACAGATCGTAGTATTTATGTAATAAAATTCTACAATTATCTAAAGAGGTGGGAGCAGTTTGTTCGGTACGGTTTTAGGGTAAAACTGAAATCAAAACCAAAATTTATTTTGGTTCGGTTCGATGCAGTTTTGGAGTAAAACCGAACTGGAACCAAACCATTTGATTATTTCAAAACCAAATCGTTCGGTGCTATTCGCTTGGTCCATGCTTCGGTTTTGGTTTTCGGTTTCAAGTGCCCTTCTGTATTTACCTAATACTTTGATGCGGCTGCGGCGAAGGAGAGGGGCGAGGTCGAGAGGGGGGGAATTCGCGAAGGGGGAGGTGGAGTTGGAGAGGCAATCAAAGAGGTTTCGACAGATGAGGTGAGGACGGAAAAAGGGGAGTAGGAGTCGTCGAAGGTAGCCAGACCAACCCAAAGAAATAGGACCTCTCTGAGAATTGGTCAAGAGGTCAAGAGAATGCGATCCCACGTGTCAAAGAATCATGCTACATTTTACAAGGCAAACCGAAGCAAACCTAGAATAACAGAAACTAAGCGGGGAAAAATCGGAAACACTGTTCCTAAGCTGCGGAAACCCAAAACTTGGTGTTAGTATATATAATATAATTTAGAATGGCATATTAGTATGATCATTTGGTGTAGAAAAAAATTTAGAGAGAAGGGGGTTGATGGCCAGTGCCGCAAAGAGAGAGAAAGGGGGATCATAGAATTTTTAATGTGTGCTTTTTCACTGCGTAATGTCTTCATTTATACCAACCTAATTAAGGTTTAGGAGAGTTCAAATCTGTTGTGCCGATTTTTCCTCTGCCCACCCTATGACTTACGCCTACAAAGAATACGATAAGTACATGGGTATTGTCCAATGAACCTTACTTAATCCTACTTCTAATTTACACAATCATATTCATAAGTAAATGCTATTCACAACACTCTCCCTTGAGTGTGTAAAACTCAAGAAATAGTTGCATCATATCTTCAAATAAATGTGAAAGCAGTTGATAAAATTGTCTCGTCAGGCTCACGAGAAAGAACGCATAGGTCTATGGGGAATGCATAAAGAAAATGCTACACCAAAACCTTTATGCGTGAAACCCAATGGGACAAAACTATGGTTGAAGGAGAAAACATGAGAACATGCAATATGAGGATACTTGACATCTTCAAGATGCAGTGAGACTATTGAAAACGTACACAAGTGTTTGCCTCATTAAAACATTGTCAGGTAACAAAAATGTAATGGGAAAAATGTTCATGATTGAAGGAAAAAGGTATATTAAGGTAAATTGAGTATATTTCGGGATAGTCCCTCTGCGTTCGACATAACTCCCTTTAAGAATTAGAAACGACGTTGCAAATTAGATAACATACGCAAATTGATACCTTGGACAAGTTTCTAGAAAATAGGCTTCGGCAGGAACTTGGGTGAAGATCTCAGCAACGTTGTCTTAGCATCATATCTGCTTGACTTTAATCTTTTGATGCTTTTGTTAAGGAGAAGAACTTCAGTGCAATATGCTTGGTATTGTCTCCTTTGATGTAACATTTCAATACAAGTGTCATTATCTTCATAGATAGTAGTAGAAACATCACAGATGGATGGAAGTTCGCAAGTACTTCATTTGAGGTTTTTTAGTCAAGTAAGATAACGCTAATAAACCTATAATTTAATCTCCCCCTTTGGCTTACCTTGACAAAACCTTTACCCTAATGAAGATTTAAAGGTGGAAAGGTGTTGAGCCATTGCATAACGGCTTGGTTCAAAATACTTATCCTTTTGAACTTGAGCCTTCTTTCTATAAAACATCCTGCAAAACCAACTACTATGCAACAAACAAGCATTTTATCACAAAATAAAGGCTTTTTAGTCAAAATTGTCCCTGATATTTGCATAACATATAAATTTGGTCCCTGAGATTTAAAATCAATAGAAGTGGTCTCTGAGATTGTCCACCATCCATTATTTTGGTCATTTCTTTAAAAAAACTGCGTTAAGTTAAGGGTATAACACATAACTTTGGTCCCTAAGATTTGCATAACACATAACTTTGGTCCCTGAGATTGTCCATCATCCATCATTTTGATCCTTTCATTAAAAAGCTCAAGGACCACTTAACAGAGTTTTTTTTAATGAAATAACCAAAATAATGGATGATAGACAATCTCAGAGACCACTTCTATTGATTTTAAATCTCAGCGACCAAAGTTATGTGTTATGAAAATCTCAAGAACCATTTTGACTAAAAAGCCCAAAATAAATCATCAATTCCAATATTATAAGCCACATTAAATCTCAAATCCCTCCCTCTTTTTGTGAAGGAAAGACAAAGAAACTCCTTCAAATACAAGAGGTCAACATTATAACCAATGGACTACTACGGAGCGACTTGAAGACCAAAGCTAACACAAGGCAAGACAAATACATTTGGAATCTAAATCCAGAACCTCTAGCATGATAATCTTCCCTGTCGTCAAAGATGTGGGACCTTATAACAAAGTAATAATAATAATAAAGGTCATCAAACTTACGTATTAGTGGGCCGATGAGGCATGAAAAGTTCACCATCCCAATGATTCAAGAAGAATTTTTGTATATTAACATTATTCAAAAGCAGATTCTTATACATTCCCACATATTTTCTTTTAAGTTGTTTTTGTAGAAAAGAGGAAACATAATATTCTTTAGATTTTTTATTACAAGCTAGAGAGGTGATAGATGTAATAAAAGAGCTGGGTTTACTAATTGGCCCTTTGAAATTGAATAATGTTTGGCTACTCAAGGATGAGTATGAATTCCTACTCAAAATTTTTTGTGTTCGAATCATAGAGAATTGTACTTATAATCAGAACCGTTCATATTATGAATCACTTTCTAAAGATCATCTATGCAAAAAATGAATTAAAACTAAAGTCATTTAGTCAATCTATTGTAGCAAATACATAGACGGCTCATAATGCTTTTACCAATTCCGTTAATTTGTTTTTAGAGAAAATTGTAACAATGGTCCTTCAACTTTAATTCAATTGGAGCAACAATCCCTCAACTTTATTTCCTTGACCATTGATCCCTCAATTCGCAAAATGTGCAATTATGATCATTTTCGTTAACACCGTTAATAGTTCTATTAAATTCAATCACTTGCGTCGCACATGAGAATAATTGTAAGGGCAATTTGGGAAACAAAATATTTCTTGTGGGTTGAATTCTATTGAACGCAGAACCCATCCCCAGTTGAAACTTGTTCCCATCCCCAATTAAAACTTCCTCCATGCCCAGCCTCACATTCCTCAAATTCCCACCATGTATTGCAATAATCAACCTTTAGTGAAGGAAGACAATAGCAGAAACTAACCAGTTTTATGCAAAATATTGGTGAGTTCAAAGCAGGTATGACGATGTGGTATGGAAGAGCTTTACTACACTGGTATAGACTGGTATAGAGGAGAAGGCATGAAGGAGCAGGCAGTTCACTTAACCTTAGAGGAAAATGGACGATTTGGAAGCCACTGCCGATGAGGAGAAGACATATAGTAACATCAACTAATCGAGGCCTTCTTGGCCCATGAACATCAAAAACCAAGCAACAATATTGTCTATTTCAAAAGTCTCTATGGTCTTCCCATCTTTGCAGAAGCTTGTGTCCCAAAACTTTGACCCACAAATCCATGTAAATCTGGTCTTGCTTGGTCCCCCCATCCCTTTGTATTGACTTCAACCCACGGGAAACAATGTTTACTTAATTACCCCTACAATCAGTTTCATGTGCCACGCACGTGACTGTATTTAACAGAATTATTAACGGTATTAACGAAAATGACCATAGCTGCACATTTTGACGAGTTGAGGGACCAATGGTCATGGAAATAAAGTTGATGGACCATTGCTCCAATTGGATTAAAGTTGAGGGACCATTGCTACAATTTCCTCTTATTTTTATACAATTCGATTACTAAAGGACATTAGTTTTAATTGATTTTTTAGAGATGCAATCTTTATAAAGTGAGTTATAATATGAATGGTTCCGATTATAAACACAATGTTCAATAAAAGAACAATGAACGGTTTTGAGTAGGAACCCCTACTCATCATTTGAGTAGCTAAGTATTATTTTTTGAAATTTATGGCCATCTTATTTTCCCCCAACTTTATGAAAAAAATATAGGACTTCAACTTTTTTAATTAGTCAATTACCCTCTAATTGTCCAATTTTACACATTTCATCTAAATTATCACGTGTAAGTTAAATCTAACACTTCGGATGAGAAAATTCTTATTTCAACATGTTTTTGGGTCAAAAACATAAATTCTAAAAGCTCCCACTCCGCAAATACATACATGATGTTGAAATTTGATCTTTGTGCACAAATTGGTGTGGAAAGTAATAATTTACCCATTACAGTGTTAACTCAGATGTATAGAACTTTGACAATGAGGCGTAATTTGGTCCATCAAAATAGTTCTCTGAATCCCAAACTTTTCAAAAAACAAAATTAGTTTGCAAATTGACAGATTCCTTTAAAAATAAAAATAAAATAAATAAACCCAAAATTAAGGGATATGCCTGCTGCATACTTGAACTTTTAAGAGATTTGATCAAAGAACAAAACTTGATAGATTATAGATTGGATTAACATTTCGAGGGCGTTCTGCTTTGCTCATTAAACCCAAAAAATGGTGGGTCTGTAGGGTTACATTTTAAAATCCTTTGACAGAACGGTGAGTGGGTCAATGGTATGCGGTTAAAGTTGATCGAGGGTATTCTGCTTTGCTGTGCATGTTGGAGAGGAAAGGAATATGAATATAGCTCCTTTCTAACATAAATATTCAACAATGGACATCCCATTTGTCTGATTTGAGAATCTGATGAACCGGTGCGTAGATTAAGTTAGTGCATGATATTGTACACGACTCATGCAGCTAACAAGCTGAGTTAGTGATTGGCAAGAGAGTTGCATTCCATCTAGGCGTGTGATGTTTTCTCAGTATCTCAACGCACTTTAGTAAAATATGTCACTCTACAATTAGAGGATCACTTCATTCAATTTCAGATTATATAATTTGAGCTAACGCTTGTTTGGGGCTACTTCTGAAATGACTAAAAGTGATTTTTGCAAATAAAAATCACTTTTAAATATATATGGCAAAAAAATAAAAGCATTCTAGGTCATACAAATATTTTCGGGAGAAGAATCTGTTGGGTAAATAAGCACATCCCTTTTTTTTTATTATTATTTTTTTTTTAATAAAGTACTTGAATTGTTTGACATTTATACTTAATAAAAACACTTATAAAGTGTTTCTTATAAATGTAATCCCAAACCAGCTCTTACACATTTTCTAACAAAAGTTCACATTAAAAGATTATAGGCCTTTAGGTCCATTTTTGGACGAGCTTAAGCAAACTAAAATAGCCTAAAAACTATAAATTGCAGTGGAGATTTTGGATGTATAAGAAACCATGCAGCGAAGTAAAAGTATATACATAGAGATTATAGATTAGACCAAAGAGCAAAAAAAAAAAAAAAAAAAAAAAAAGAAGAAGAAAGGAAATCAAAGGTAGCGTAATCTAATAATGAAAGCACAAAACAAGGTAAGGAATATATTTTAGGTTGAATAGATTTAGGTCATTTGAAAACTAATTAATAAAGCAGATAACATCATCCATGTATGTATCTTTGCTATAATTATATTTAATGCCAAGTTAATCTTTTTCCTTTTGGGTGGGCCACTCCTGTCGAAGAAAGATGGAAGACCAGAGACCATGTTTGCTGATCAATTTGTTTCCGGATTTGCAGGAGGACGCTCCATCCATTACTATTGGTTGCTGGTGATACTGATCTGCATGTGTGCACTTTATAATGTAGGCCCCTTAATTAATTGGTTTCTACGTGGTTTGTTCAACTGGGTTTTGAATTAACCAATCGGAGTTGTAACTGGCATGGATGAAACCTGAGGAAAAAGGAAAGAGATCTTCTTCAGAATTCTTCCATCAAAGTCATCGGATCAAGTGATCCGAGCTCTTAGAATTTTATCAAACGACTAAAAACAGAAGTTCTTTTAAAAGTTATCATAACTTTAACCATTGTATCAAATTTCAAGGATCCAGATCATCCGGTCGCCTTGGTAAAAAAGATCAAAGAAAAGGACTAGTGACTGTTGCAACAAAATGAAAAAGAAACAAAAGTATTATATTTATACAGCTTAATTTATGGTTTAGTGTTTCAAAAAGAACATAATCGACTCGTCCCAATAGTAGGAAAGTGAACCGCACACTCATTTCTTTTCTCATACAAACTCATGTTTATTTTTATTGTTTAATAAATTAAGGGAAAATAATTAGACACAAGTAATCAAGTGTGTGCGGAAATTTTTTTTACAGTGCTCAAATATTCTTGTTCATGGTATGTTAGAACTAGAGCTTCTTGTCAAGATCAATATTATATAACAATAGGTGAAGAGAAACTTAATGCATTAACATTTTTATGTTGGATTATTAGTAAGGAACGTTATATTCAGGTTTTTCTGTATTACGGAAGTCTTTATCCTCGTATGAACGGGGGGGAGCTTGAAACAGATATGATGTTGAAAATGTCGTGAAAACTGACAGTGTACGAGCTGAAGACTGACCTTGGGCAGTGCACAGCCTCGACTCTGGTTTCCGTAAGGTCCAAAAAGTCAAAAAGCCCGGCTGGACACAACAAGATACCAAGTTCTTTGCCCACCTCTCCATCTCGCATAACCCTATCATAATGGTCCAATTAGCTAGTGCCATGTCAGCAATCCATTAGACCTAGCTATAATCCACCTAGCCTCATAAAAAAAAACTCAATGTACCGGAAGCACAATCTGGCATGCCAAATGTTGTTATATAAGTAGTTGGATGTTTATAAAAAAACCTTTCAACTACTTATTTTATAACTTTTAATGTATCAGACCGTATTTCTGACATACTAAAAAACTTTCATACTCTATAGTATCTAGCTGTTTGACAAATTGGCATTATAAAACATGTTGTATTTGGAGCACAACTTTACTCCTCACGGTTAATCATTGTGCACTTTCACTCCTACTTAATTAAATATTTAGAACACCAACCATTCTAGGGAATTTTTGGCGCCTGGTTGATTTGTGTACTGGTTGACAAGTAGGATGTGCTCTTTTTCATTTTAGAGTCTAATTTTTTAATTTATGGTGCCTCAAATTCGCTCATTCCAATATAGCATTCTGTGATTTGATTTAAAATAAAATACAAAATTCTTTGATAAAAATAAAATAACAGGATGACAACAACCATTCAAAAGTGCTCTTGGAGTGGTAATAATAGAGAAACTTTTGCATCTGTAACAATATCATGTGATATGCATGTCGATGAGGTATTATAAATTTGACACACTACACCACTCTTCATTCGCAATTTTTATTCGTACTAGTGTCAACCAAATTCTATCTCCTATTGTAATTTAGATGTGTGATTATATTCATTAAAAGTGAACTATAATCAAAGTATTTATGTTGCTAAAGAATCGTTAGTGTATTCCAAACACATTTACTCTTCCAATAGCATCACAAAATGACAGCACTAATCTCCATTGCAAGTAATGCCGGAAAAAGCAACTTGGAGACCGTTTCCTCGAGAGCAGGCGGATTCCATTCTAGTGAACTCTCTCTCTCTCTCTCTCTCTTTTTACCTCCATTAAGTGAAAAGCCCAAAGTCTATATCAATGATTATAAAAGAACAACACTGAAATGACACTAACGGATACAGTAAGAAAGATGAGAGTGGGAGAAGAAGCAAGTGCCCATCTTCTCCACCCACACACCCAAAATTCACTACATACATGATTCACAATTTACAACTCAGTTACTGTTTCTTATCCTCTCAAATAACCATGCAACTCCATGAACCCTAACTATATACATTCTTATACCACATTGGCATAGAAATCCCAACAAAATATCAAAAACCCTCCAAACATTACCTAAAAAATGATCCCCAGAACCTGCATTGTCCTGCTTTCTCTTCTCACCTCATTTTCCCCTCTCGCCACTGCATTCCTCAACCTCACTCTCCCTGGTCAGCATCCCAACCCAGATGAAGTTGTTCTACAAGTTAATAGGTACATATATAGCTTCGTTTACTTCCTCTGTTTCTTACCCTTTTGCTAGATCTAAGTAATAAATTTTTTACCGTATTTTTTCCTAATTTTTTTGTGTGTTTTCAGGAAGGTTAATGCTTCGTTAGCAAGAAGGCAAATGCTGCAAACAACCCAGAAAGACCAGCTGGATTCTACGTGCCTGACCGGAAACCCGATAGATGACTGCTGGAAATGTGATCCAGATTGGCCAAACAACAGGCAAAGCCTGGCAGATTGTGCAATAGGGTTTGGTCAATATGCTCATGGAGGCAAAGGTGGTGAGTATTACATTGTGACGGACGACTCAGATGACGACGCGGTAACTCCGAAGCCAGGCACTATCAGATATGCTGTGATTCAGACTGAGCCTCTCTGGATTGTGTTCCCTCGCAACATGCTCATCAAGCTCTCCCAAGAACTTATCTTCAACAGCTACAAAACCCTCGATGGCCGCGGAGCGAATGTCCACATTGTTGGTGGTGGATGCATCACTCTGCAGTACATAAGCAATGTCATCATCCACAATGTGCATATCCACCACTGTTATCAGTCAGGTACAGAAATTTTTATCTGCCGTAATTAATTGGCCACCAATATTTTGTCTCATATGCAAGGAAAACTCGATTTGCCTATGTGTGTTGTTTGTTGATAATTGCACCTGTTTCAGATTACCTAATATACATGCTGATAAACGTTTTTTAACTTTTGCAATATGTATTTCGATTTGTTTGATACACACCCATTTTACCTAGTGCGCATGGTTTGCTTATACATGTATTTTAGTTTTCCAAACAGGGGAGGCCGATAAGGGAAGGGATTCCCTTTTTTTTTTTTTTTTTTTTTATATGAAAAAATAGGGATTAGTTGTTGAGCTCACACTACATCGAAATTCAACAATTTGAACAGTCAATTTTTCAAGTTGCACCTCATAAATCATCCTTGCAAAAATATTAGCCAAATTGGAAATATTTGAGATATCAAATAGGTAAATGATTTTGAACTAAATTGAATTTTTGCAAGGATGATTTATGAATCGAGACTTACAAAATAAAAATTCGGATCATTGAAGTTCGATGTTGAATAGGTCGCACAACTAATCCCTATTTTTTTTTAAGAAAAAAAAAATGGGGATTCCTTCCCCTTACAGGGCCTGTCCAAATAGGTATCCGGATTTATTTATTTAATTTTTTTTTTTTTTTTTCAGAGGTATCCGGATTTATTTGGTATATACCATTTTCATAATACATGTGCTTTGTTTACAATTGTAAACATTTGGCCACTTAGTATTATGATTTAGTAATATTCTTCTTTACTTGTAAGTGAGAGATTTTAGTTCGATTCTCCCCAAATGCGAATTTGAACCACATTATTAGAAGCTCATTATGAGATTAAGTCAATCTCCTCCCTTTTATTGTAGATAATATCATTTGTTCCAAAAAATAAATATTGTGAACATTTGCTTTCACCTAATATTTACCTAAATTTACATAATATCAAGATTACTCTATTTTAGCTTAGGATTTACCTTAATCTCATTCGTGTTAAGATACTCATAGTTTACGAATGATTACATTCAAAAAGTTGCGCCTAGTTTTAATTTATCTAGTTCCCTCAAAATATTATTAGTAATTTGTTTGTGCGACTATTCAGGTCAGGCTAATGTGCGTTCCAGCCCAACTCACTACGGCTTTCGCACAGAATCAGACGGCGATGGGATCTCCATCTTTGGATCCAAAGACATATGGATAGACCATTGTAGCCTATCACACTGCAAGGATGGACTGATAGATGCAGTGATGGGGTCCACAGGAATAACAATATCAAACAATTATTTCTCTCATCACAACGAAGTCATGCTGCTGGGCCACAGCGATGACTACTTGCCCGACTCTGGAATGCAAGTCACCATAGCCTTCAATCACTTTGGAGAAGAGTTGGTGCAGAGAATGCCTAGGTTAGTCCTTTTATTATAGATCAAACATTGTTTAGTATACATTACTTTTTAAGTGGCTTAGATTAATCCGTTGAGTTTCTTTTCAATTTTGACCATACATCTAATGGGTGTGTATATTAATGTATGTTGAGTATTAATGTACTCTCGAATTCTTGTGCCTAGGTGTAGAAGGGGCTACATCCACGTGGTCAACAATGACTTCACCCAATGGGAAATGTACGCCATTGGAGGCAGTGGAGAGCCTACAATTAACAGCCAGGGCAACCGCTACACTGCTCCGTCAAACCCTAACGCCAAGGAGGTGACAAAGCGTGTGGAGACGGGGGAAGGGAAGTGGAAGAACTGGAACTGGAGATCGGAGGGGGACATAATGGTAAATGGAGCATTTTTTGTAGCATCTGGGGAGGGAGTGGAGCTTAACTATGAGAAGGCCTACAGTGTGGAGCCCAAGTCTGCTGCGCTTATTGACCAACTCATCATGCATGCTGGTGCCCTTGGTGTTGGTGGCAGGTATCTTTCTTTTCTTTGTTGCTCTTTTTCTCTCTCTCTGCACTTTTTTGTCTCTCCCTTTACTCCCTTTTACTTTTCCTAATTGGCTGTGAACTCACTTTACTGTTCAATAATTTCCCACTAGTTCATGCCAAATTTACGGTGCATGGGTTGAATTCAGGCTCAAGTTACTTTAAGTTAGATTTACTCGGCTTGGGGTTGGGGTCATCCTAGGACTTAGCAGCATTTTTTCACTTTCTTAGATACTTCACCCATCAAAATGATCCCAATTTGTACCTTTTTACTGAAGATAATTTAAAATGACTCTCAATCTATATGTGAAGAGTGATATAAAGAGAATCGGATGCTGAGTAGTTATTATTGTGATTGAAGTGTTTTTTTTAGAAAAAATGATTTCCACACTTTTTATTTTTTTAATTTTCTGCACAATTTTCTTTTTATTTTTCAATTTAATATATTATGGCTAGGTAAAAAAGGAGGGAGATGGGGATAGAAGAGTGCAATGGTTAAAAAATGAAATTGCAGAAATCACCTTCCTTGTCAATGCTATACATATACCTTCAAATTACCAAAAGCGTTTTTGGTATTTTTCAGTTAAAATAAACAAAAGTGTTTTTTGGATGGTCAAAAGATTCGTTATTACCTCGTACTAGTAGGGTTTTTTTCGTATAGAACTTACAAATGAATATGCAAGAAGCATCACAATTCCACACGCTAGAGCACTCCGAAATACACAGTACATACTTTTTTAAGCCTAGCTTTAATTAATTTAACACTATTTAACTTGAAGTATTTACTGAACTCATTCGTCCATCATGTTAACTTATAATTAGTGGTGCCTTCTTGGTTTGAAATGGTAAAACATGTACGCGATACTATATTCTGAAAAAAAATGCGACAATGCCTAATGCAATTTTGATTGAGAAGGGACAACAACCTGGGGAAGTGGAGCTCGAACGGCGACGGAAATGGTTTAGGCTCAGGTCCAGACTATACGGATGACATGTCGGGAAGCAGCCGTATTCCACTGCCGCCACTTTCATCCACCTCCACCATCTTCTCATTTTTCATCTCATTGTCATGCTTGCTATTTTTGTATATTATCCCAGACATGCATTTATAATATCTGAAAATAATCAATGATTTTAATCTCCTTTATTAACATTAACAATGTCTGCACGAAGTATATTTGGTATCCAAGACCAAGAGAAAAGAAAATATAAGAGCAAGCTGTTGCCTTTTGCTTTAATTAGCCTAATTATGATTACAGTTTATTAATTCACTTCAATTTAGGATGAAAAATCTTCTGAAAATGGATAAAGGGTGATGTAGTTCCCATCTAGTTTCCCAATCACTTTTATATTGAGGTTGACCAACTTTTTATCGTGCCTGTGTTTGTGGTTTTCTGCTTTATATCCATCGAGTTCAGGTTACAAACTTCGTGTTAGTCCTGGCTGGGACTTGGGAGCCTGGGTGGATAGAATTAGAAGGTGATGATGTAGTAGGTTCTGATGCCAAATATGTTGTTCAACGGACCAGTGTACCGATATTGTCTCAAAACTTAACTATTTGAGTTCAACACATATGGATACATGTTGAGAATCAATCCCACATTGATGGGAGAATAGACATTGCATTGACTTATAAGTAAGTTGGGCTGCTCTCCATATTACCAATTGATTTCATGGTGGAACCCCAACTTTTTTCATGGTATCAGAGCAGATTGGCCTGCATGAAGCCAAACAACCACACAAGCTTCATGTCACCCCGTTGTGTTGTCCATGTGTTAGGCTTGAAAATTTACCACACGTGAGGGGATGTATTGAGAATGAATCTCATATTGACGGAGGGGGAACCTTGCATGGATTTATGACGCTTCACGTCATTCCGTTGTGTTGTCCATGTGTTAGGCTTGAAAATTTGCCACACGTTAGGGGGGTGTTGAGAATGAATCCCATATTGATGGAGGGGAGATCTTGCATGGATTTATAAATAAGTTGGGCTACTCCCCATATTGCCAATGGATTTTACAGTAGAACCTTAACTTTCTTCAATATATAGGGTTTTTATCTTAAACTATCTTGGTTTTATATATTATACGTGTTGTAGATTATTGTGATACTTTTTCCACGAGAGATAATTTCTTTAATTTTCAAATTCACAACTTGGATGGAGCCACACAACTCAACTGCAATAGCAAATAGTGAACGATCGGTGTTTAAAACATGAATTAAGAACTAGGGTTGTGATCCCTTTATCCTTGTAAGCCTGCATGTGACGTCTACTGAAGCTCTCGTTCAGATCATGTAGTCATCTTTCCAGCTGCCTCCTCATTTATAATCTGAGTTGCCACATGGATAATATTATCTTCTGCTTTTGCTTACGCCCGACCAACTCTTTTCGTCATCAGAATTACAAGTAGAGCTAGGTTGTCTGATTTAATTTATTTTTATGTTATATATTGTCACATTAACAATGCAATAGTAATGAAAAGTAGAGGGGCTTGAACTATATATTACTATCCTTGTGGAGATAAAAAGTAAGAGTCTTGATGGTTGGTGGTGTGCCACAGGCTTTTCTGACCAATTGATAGGTGTAAGGGTCTAATAGATTTAGCCGCTTGAAATATAGAATTTCAACACTAAACAAGGTATTGCATGTATGTTCAATGAGAGCAACTTTACCGCCATCTTTTAACTCACATGATAAAGACTTTCACACCCTTATTTTCTCTCCTACCACACTCTATTTTTAATTTTTAAATTGAGTAAATCAAAATAAAATCAACACAGAAATTAAGAGAGAAAATAAGTGTTAGTATAGATCAATCATGTACATGTTTATCTGCTATATATCAGATATATCAGGTGGTATATTTTTAACTCTTAAATCACGTGTCGAATATAACAAGAAAGACCTCTATCAGCTGAAAATACACTCAGTAGAGGCATATTATTGGAGGGATTGATAATTAATACTTGACTCGTTATATTTAAGGAGTCTTTCTCTTTATATCACGACATGACATCATTTTACCGTAAAAATGTCATAATTGATGTGGCAAACAAATTGATAGTTATTAACGTGTAATATCCTTATAATTAACTGCCAACTTGTTTGATTTATATGAACGACTAAAATGGTCTCTAAGTAGAATGAAGTTTTCTAGAGATGATCATTGGATGATGATAACGAGAATGAGCAATTTGAAAAGTTTGTACGTTGGTAAAATGATATCACGTAATTCATATTATAACGTTTGTAAGATGAAATGATGTCACATTGTCATGTAAGGAGGAATGAGTCCTTATATATAAGGAGGCAAGTGGGGCCTTGAAAGGATAGTAATATTGCTTTGTTTATATGGTGTTCATTTGAATCGTTTTCGCTACGCTTTAACAGCTCAGAGAGAAGACGAGGGAAGACAATTCAAATTTAACTGAGATGATTGTACATCCAATGCATGCCATTACAAATTACAGTTTTGAAAAGTTTCGTCAAGTACATTACAGTGAACTCTACCTAACTTATCAAAGTAGATCCCACTGTTCTAGGTAGATGAGCGTACAAAAGCTATTCACCCTCCATACTTTGTCCCAAGAGTATTTGTTAAGCCATCATCAGCTGCCGTATTTGCTTCCCACAAGAAATGCCAAAACTTCACTTGATGGAGCTGGAAAGGAAGAAATGCATTGTAGTACGATTCTTTGACGTTCATTCGATCCACATTTCACACTATTGAGTCTCTGTTAATTCATGTCCCAGAGAAAACTTGGACAGTCCCATGTATCACTATCATCCGGAGTCCATGTCAGATGACATAAATCGGACTCGACGCTATTACAGTCCTGATTATAGGCTGTTCCATTTTGTTCACTTGATAGCTCAGATATCCAATCTGATAACTGGGTTTCATATGGAGAATTTGTCACTGCAAAGTCTGATAAACCAAGATCATCAGAGCTAGTAACCTTGGTTTCCCACGAATTCTTAACGGAGTCATGGTCTTGATCGAAGTCGTATTTTTCATTATTCATATCACCTTCCTGGCAGAAAAGACCTCGTCCGTTTTTGTTCAATGTACATTGGAAATTTCCTGCAGACACAGCAATTGTTAGTAATGTGGAGCAAGCACCTTGAAGAACAAGCCTTGGCATTTTTCACAATATATATCAGAAATCAGAAGAAAATGATGGAAGTACAATATACCATCTGGAATCTGTGTTTTCTTCTTTAAATGAGTTCTCCAGTAATTCTTGATCTCATTATCGGTTCTTCCTGGCAGCGCTCGGGCAATCTTCGACCACCTATAAGATTGATATAGTGATATAGTTAGAACAAACTCAGAACACTACAGCATTATGCACTTAAGCTAGGTGATACTGCCAGTTATGTAGCAAGAAGGTAATAATCTCGCAAACTTGAAAAGGTATTACCAAAGACAACAACTACAAAACTCACTTGTTACCCCAACGTTGATGAAGTTGGAGAATGGTTTTCTCTTCTATGATGGTAATCTGGCCATGCTTAACGTTTGGGCGGAGATAGTTCAACCACCGCATCCTGCAACTCCTACCACTCCTCCTTAGACCTGCACGATGTAAACTGCATCTGAATTTATCCGTTCACTACATATGAAGTGAGTCATCTTTAAACTTCACAAGTAAAAATCATATGTAATGTGCTTACCTGATTCCTTAGCTAATGCATCCCACCTCCGATTCCCCTTAAGGTTTACAAAGGTGGTGAGTCGTTCATCTTCCTCTTCGAGCCACAGACCTTTATGCAGTTTCTCTCCGTCCATGGCTGCTTGACAAGCCATCATTGGTGTGACAAACCAAGAGAAGCTAAACCCTTATATACGAGAACCGGGTGGCAAAAGAGTTGGGGAAAAGGTAAAAATGAGACCTCTTCCATAAACTCCACTAGTTTGTGGGAACTCCACCACTGGCTTTGGCTTACATAAACTCATCCAGTTAAGGCAACAAATTAGGTCATCCAGGAAGCTGAACAGTTGATGATTCTACTTCTCTCCCCCTTTCTTATGCATCACATTTTTTTGTCTCTAGCCATTTTGTCTCTGTCTATTAATCATATTATTCATATAATATATGATTAATAGGGAGAAAAGGGAAAGGATAAAGAGATAATGTTTAGGAAGGTAGCCTGGGGAAGCAAATATTTTGATTGGATTAAAAGATATTATGGACACTTTGCATTTGCATATCTGGAGAGAAGTTTGGACTGGCTGCGGTTAGGAGTGGAATTTTTTGCCATTCTACCTAACCATACCATTACCATACCGATTTTGTGCCAAACGGGAATGATACGTTAATTTTACCAAACCGAAGATATTTGTATGGTATTAGTATCCAAAACCAGTGTTGATGGTACTACCGTACCTTACATTTAGGGCTCAATTATCCCTACTGCAACCTACCTTTGAACTTAGGGTTCATTTGATGCCTGGGATTGGAATGGAGTGGCAACAAATAAGTTTCAAGGTTAAAGGTAGATGTGAATGATTTTATTAATGAGGGAATTGAAGGAAACATATCCCTTCTAATCCAAGCACAGGTGAATGCTTCATAACCACAAGTTTGGTGCCAAGAATTACACTGGATTGGATATATTAACTCATTAGATTTAGGTATGTTGAATGAAGAAATGGATGCCAGCTTCCCAATTTTGTCCAAATTGAAAATAAAAGATGGTTTGGTAACGAACGAAACTTATCCCTCTCACTCCCTACAAATGGTAGCCTATTGACACCTTATGACCAATCCATCTAATGTCTTGACCTTCGACAAAAGTTAGAAGTTGGCAAACTTGGCATTCATCTCTGACATCAATAAACCTCAAATTTCGTAAGTTAATATATCCAATCCTAGCCAACGAATCAATAAACCTCAAATCTCGTAAGTTAATATATCCAATCCTAGTCATCGAACATGACTTCTACATATGCATTTATGTGCTATATGTACAGGGAAGACAGCTTTCAAATATAACTAGACATTACTCCAAGACTCATATTATTTAAATTCAACTATTAATGTCACATTGAACAGGAAAACTGTATATATGGGGGGCCGAAATAACATGTAAAAGAGAACTCTTCATGCCACAATACAAAATAAGAAACCTCCCGCTTCTGATCTATAGATACTAACAACTACATACGCCTAAACCGCAGCACAAGCAAAGACAACACGAGTGGAGAGTGGAGACCACATAATAAGTCATTCTTCCTGGTTAGGCTTCTGCTGACTGCAATTACCTATCCTCTTGATACCACGAAATCGATGAACTAGCGATCTATAAATGATTTATTCATGAGATTGACAGCATCATCCATGAACTGCATTAGAGACATGATCAATGTATTAATTATTAAGACCTCTGGAACTGTGGATTTTCATGTTTTGTGTATGAAAGCACAAACTGTTCTGCCAGTAAGTACTGGACAAGTATCAAACAGAAGTAACAATTTCTTATCAACAACAGTGGAAGTTACATTCTAGAACCGTGACCACAAAGAAAGTGTCGAGGTAATAAGTCTATCCTTACTTATTCATTTTCAGGACAAGTAAAAGAAAAAAACTTAAAGAGTACAGAGAAGTCTTAATTCTGAGCTACAAATTTTCCAATTCCTACAAATATCATCAGTTTTCGGGAAAAGCAAGTCAATCAGATATAACTGAAACCCAACCTCCTTCAAATTCATACAAAAATCATCAGTTTTGGGGAAAAGCAGGTCTGCAAAACCTAGACCACAGCTTGAAAATAGAAGCTGATAAATTCCTACAAACCCTAAACGCAGAAGATATGTAGCAGGAACTAAAGATGCTAATGTATCCAATAATAAATTTCATTATGGTTCTGTGCAAGAACATTTCTACACTTCCAATCGATTCGACCTAAAAGCACTCATTTGTTTGTTGGCGTCATATCATTTTCAGCAGATCATTGATTGGTTTTACTATTGAGGAAAATCATTTCTGAATTACTATGCTCAGAATGTTTACCTTATCTCTCTTCATTACTTGAATGATCAATAACGTGATATTGGAGACAACACCATAACTCAAGATCGTTCCCAGCTTTATTTTATGTATTTTTATTTCTTTTTCTTCTAAAGCAATCTACTTTCATTATCTATTCAAGAATGCTAACTCCAAGAGGAAAACTGATCTGAATCGTAGAATTTACCTTTCCAAGCTGCTTCAGCTCTCGCCCTACTGGTTCCAAAAATTTCAGGTTAACTTCAATAGGCCATACCTGCAAGAAAAACAAAAATTCAATTAAAACAATAATAACTAAGAAGAACAATAGACCAGGTGCACAGATAACTGATAAGTATAAAGTAAAAACTTGATCTATCATAAATCTATTGCACATGCACAACAAGCAAATCGAAGAACCAAACCGCAACTGTGAAACAGACAATTCAAGCACAGGCATCGTCCTCGTACAAGTAGACACGTTGCCACAAAATATGCCTCCGGAAAAGCAGAACTAATTAGTGTATGCAGAAATTGCAAGCGTTTGAAGAAAGTAATAAACTTACGAATAACATCAAAAAAGACACCCAATTAAAACATAAACCAATGGCATATACTACAAAGTTGGAACATTACAAAGAAGAAAGCAAAACAAATTAAAAAGAACAACAGGCAAACCCCAACCCGTACCAGATGTTTGGATTCTAAATTTGCATAGGTACTTAGCATAACTTAAATTATAAATTCTAAATTCAGATAGCATAACGGTTATAGCAATCTACCTACAGGCAGCAACAATTGGTAAAAAAATTAAGCAAACCCACAAAAGCATCAGTCAAAATTAGTGAGTTAAAAAGTTAAATAATGGCTTACTGGACCAAATAAGTATGCACATATTTTAGTGATGCAAAAATAAGAGCAGGAGGCAACCTTGAGACCAAGTAATTTGACGGGTGCTACTAGTCCTGGGACAATGCAATCCGGTCCGGCGGATTCCACTATAGCTTCCATGGCCAACCCACTTCCCACTGGATTCGGGTGCTGCAAAATGACACAATTGCACGACGACCCAGATGAGAAAAAAACGAAAAGAACAATGTAATTAGAGGAGCAAAATGGGGGTAAAGTTTGGGAGAAAACTGACCTTCATGACGGAGAGGGCGTAATTGGAAGTAGGGTTGGGGGTTATGCGGAGAAGAGGGGAATGGTGAATTTTGGGGATGGGTTTGACGTTTGAGGTCCTCCAAGGCACGTCCCTTGGCAGTGAAGAACCACTTCCTCCTTTGCGCGACATGCCCTTCTTTCGTACCTAGACGGGGAGAGAAGGAGAGAGGGAGAGAGAGAGAGAGAGAGAGAGAGGTGAGCGAATATGCGTCCGTGTGTGGATTTTTTAGTTGGATGAAGAAGATGATGGAGCAAAGCTGAGCGGCTGAGGTTTTGTATTTCCTTGGCGTTTGTTCAAATTATTATTATTATTATTTATGTCATCTCTCTAATAGAGCTAAGGCTCGCTATGCATCTCAATCTATTAGAGCAGTTCCACCGTGGGCAATAGCCCGATGGACTAGCTCTCAAACAAGGCCAGAAAGCCCGAGCAACTTGGTCCAGCGCGTGCTGGCAATGGAGTCGAAGTGAGCCCGAGGGAAAGGCTCGACAAGAGTTGCCAACCCGAGAGCCCGAAGAGCATGTGACGCAAGGTTGACGTCTGGGCGACGTCAGCCACGTGGTGGACGGGCCTGGACAGAGTCGAAGAGCGGCAACACCCTGATGTGGTGGTGGACGGGCCTGGACAACTCTTTGCAGAGGTCGATCTCAACGCTGGTGATGCCGATATCCCGGAGACAAAGGGCGAGCTTCTCTCCGACGCGAGAGGCGACCTTGGCATCCCAGAAGGTTTGGAGTGAGGGAAGCGGTTGAGATTGGATTGGTAGCGGGCGACGAACTCTTGCTCGAATGAGGAGGCCATGGCTATGATTGAGGAGCTGCTGGGGCTCATCACCTGTGCTGTGATTTTGTGGCATGAGAGCACCAGGCGGAGGACATGGTGGTTTCCGAACATTGCAATTTGCAGAGAGTGATAGAAACAGAAAGAGACGGAACTAGGAACTATTCGATTCTATTATGTTCAATTCTATTGAGTCATCGATGGGTGGTGTTTGAGTTTTTGTTTTACTTTTCTTAAAATAATTATTTTGTATTATTTTATAAATAAATAAAACTATTATTTTATTGCCTATTGCCAGGGCTATTCAGTTACTGTTTACTGGGTGGATTAAATAGTGAATAGCCCTAGGGGGCCTTAGCAACGGTGGAGTTACTGTTAGAGAGATGATACAAATAAATAGTAAAAATAACATTTTTGTTTTTGTTTTTCTTTGTTGACTCTTTTTAGTAGAGTGACACTGTTAATGGGGGTTAGATGGTAAGTTGTTAAGGATGAAAGGAAAGTGATTTAAATTGAACCCATATCAAGGTGCATAAACATAATTTATTTTCTTTCGCCACTTAAAGCATCAACTGCTTTATATTCTAATTGAGTCTGCTATGTCTCAGTTTATTAGTGAATTTTGTGGCCGATGAACTGGGTAACTTGATTTCTTCGTGTTGTTTTGGTCCAATTTATTTGATCAAGCTTGTTGACATCCCTTAAGCTGCTGAGAATGTTTTATTGTAGTTTGTTTTTGTTGAGCGTTTAACCCCGTTGTTAAACTAAATTTTTTCTTTCTAATATTTGGTTGACAAAAACCTTTTGATAATTTTTTTTTTTTAATCTATTTCCCTTTCTCACTCTTAATTTTAGGATTTTTTTTCTTTTTTGAGAAATGATACCCACTTTTTTCTCCTCTTACATGTACCCTCTTTATTTTTAGTCATCATCAAGGTTCTAAAAGAAATTAGGCTCTAGTCAGGCGGGGAGTTGGGGCCCAGCGCCTAAAAAGCTAGTGGGAACTTAAGCGGATTTAAGTAAATTTATTATAAATCATATAAATAAATACCTCTTTATACTTTAAAAAATGCATAATTATATTGGGATACATGAATTGCAAATTAAAATGGCATATAGATTATAAAATATTAAAACATAATGAAAACATGGGGAATAAGCATATAATGCGCGTTTATCTAAGTATTAAACAAGTTTCTTCACAATTTATTAAAAAATAAAATGCAAAATAAAAATTATATATTTTCCATCCAACTGAGAGTCGCGACTAGGTGGCTGCCTAGGCAGGTCTGGGTGGGCTAGGCAGCCTAGCTAGTGCCTAAGCAGGTCTAGGTGTCTTTTCTTAATTTTCAAATGCCTAAGAGTTAATCAGGGTGGTGGCCAGCCTTCTAGCGCATAGACGGCACTAGGCGGGGTTTTTTAGAATAGTTGTCATCATGTTAAATGAATTAACAAAAATTACAAACAAAATTAAACGTGAGTATTGAGAAAGAAAGAAAAAAATGTGTAGTTATTGTTTTCCTTTCTTTTTAATCTGTTGAAGGAAAATCAGTGCATCATCCTCTACATATAATATAATATTTTGCTCCAGAAAATTGGAAATTCATAAAAGGTTTTCCTGAAATATACATGTATTTGGGTTGTACTTGTATCCTAATCTTCTCAAGTTTTTAGGTTGGAACTTGGAACTTCCCAATTTAAGGTAACATTAGTTCCATTTCATTGGTGAGGTAAACATTTTGATTCATAATTGTTAAGTAAATGACACCACATATTTCTCTTGAAAATTAAGAAATTTCCTTTTTTGAAAAATCACAAAATTTTCTTTCGATTCTAACGATATTCTAATCTAATTATACTACAAGAAAAGAAATCAAATTTAGCCACATCAGAGTGGCCCCTGCTCTAACCAACTGGATTACGCTCTCGTCTGCAAAACATCACACAAATTTAAACTCACTTTGTGCGCATGGGAAAGCAAGTTCCATTTCCAATGTTTTATTGACAAAGATGGACAAAAAAGTGTAACTTTACCTAATAATTCTTGTTCCCAACATGGTAGAAGAATTCGAAAAATGAAGAGAGGGAGAAGCACAACATATTTCCCAAATCATTCTTAATCTGCAGCATATTGCTAACAAATTCCGTACATCTTAAATTACAATTTATCGCTGCTTCTGATACCTTCAATGATTTTAACGGGATCAAAAAATTAAACGACAAAAAATATATTAAAAAAGAATACCACCAATGCCGGTACATGAAACCCTGATTGATCGTTCAGCTCGTAACCATGTCCTCTTCCCCTCTCTGTGCTGCCGCGTCTGCCAGTTTTTTCCATGTCAACTCTCGCTGTTCTACCACCACTCTTGCCCTCGCTTCTTTCTCTGCAAGCTGCCTCTGGCACTCTTCAAACAACTCAGCATCCATTTCAGAAAACATTTTCCGAACATTGACAGTCAGCCCGTGAACTGCTTGGTTCCAGTGATTTTGGATATTCATCTCCAACGCCTCGAAAATAATTGGTAGTATGACATTCCGGTTCTGAGCAATTAAACTGACAATGTGCTCATTATTCCATAAGAAGAGTGCTCGTTCTGCAACCTGCATTAAAAATGTGACTCAGAAAAACTTTCAAGGAATGCAATTATTAGGTAAATACAACTTAAGAAGTTTTGATTTGGAATCTTATCCCTTCACCATTTCATAAATGTTAAAGAACTACCTCCCATTTCATTGAGATTTTTCAACAGAATACCAAAACGGAGCCCCATTACCAAAGCAAGATCAATTATCGACACACCAACATTCATGACGGCAAGCACAAAAGCAAACTAGAATCCCATTTCTTGCTGGGCCATACCAATACTTTCAAAAGACAGCATTAGACAACCGTCTAATTGGGGACAAGATTAAATAACAATAAATGCATAAAATGAGAAAAAAAGAAAAAGAAAAAAGGGAATTGTTATTGGCACTCCAAAAATCTCATTCTACATTCCAAACGTTCTATATTTGGAAAGAAAAATACACTTGTGAGGAGTGTAGAATGAGATTTTTGGAGTGCCAATAACACTTCCCAAAAAAAATAAAAAGCATTTAAATTCAAACTGCTGCTGTTTGGCAGAAAAACAAAACATACATATTGTTAGTTACAAGTTACAACTATAAAAAGCCCATGATATTTCATCCGAACATTACATACAGGTTTCAGGTTTCTTAACAAATCAGGAATGTTGTCAGCAGGACACTTAATAGGGGTGGACGGGAACTATGAAAATTTAAAACTATGTCAAATACAGCAAGCATTTTTGCAAAAAAATACATCCAAAGTTAGATTAATCAAGGTGAACTGTTTCTCTTCATAAATTGATCATCTTAACCACCAAAGGGATATCAATATAAAATGTCAATCGAGAAGGTTGCATCCATCATTGCTTCATAAACATTCATGTCTAACAAACACTTAGTTTTCCACTGCCTAATGCACACTTTCCTGGGGATTTGTCTAACCTGGCAATCTTGTGCTTTTGCCCCCATAATATTGATACTATATGATTTCAGATACTTAAGATGGTCCTTTATGTAATAAGTAACTACTTCTCCCTCTCAAGTTATATGGTCTCTATATACCGCCAGACTACAACTTGATCTCATATGTCAATGTCACCCACTATATTGTTCCATGTCTGCTTATTTAATAGAAAATCAATATGACAAGGACGCCAGTGTTTTTAACATATTATGTGCATTCCTAAAACATTATCATAAGAACTTTAGCCATCTATAACAACCGCTCTACCTTCCACGCTCATCAAACGTCCAGAAATGAAAACCCCTCCAAGTCAAACTATAGACCAGTGTTCCAAATTATTGCGTAATTGATTTTTCTTTTCAAGTAACGTATCAATTTTTGACCTTTTCTTTAAAGATGGACGGATGAAAAATTACAAAAAGATCATATCAAATGTAAAAGAAACGGGCAAAACAGCTAAGGCAACAAAAATTACGTACTCAAGGCAGATTTCTCCCATTGAAGGAACACGAAAAGCAAATACTTATGTGTACCACGATATAACAGAATGGCAGTCACTTTAGTAGGAGATCAGCAACAAAAGAAAGAGACAACAGGTAAATTTATCAAACTAGAATAAACTAATAAGGACACAGCCTCGTGCAAAAAGAGAAATGAGGTAAGGAGAACAATGACATAGTATTCAACCAAAAAGTAGCTTTAGAGAGATTGCGGAAAAGTATATTTCGGTTACAATAAATGCTCACTAATGACACTTTTCACAAACAGAAGCAGTTTCCATTTGAGCAAGATTTCATATCATGATGCAATTCAATACATTCATACAATTAAGTAATCATAAGTACAACAAAATCAAAACTAAATAACAAAATTTGAAGAAAAGAAAGGAAAAGGAAAAACTTTTGACCAAGATAAATACCAATATCCATTGTAATCATGAGTACAACAAAAGCAAAACTAAATAACAAAATTCGAAGAAAAAAATGGAAAAGGAAAAATTTTACCAAGATAAATACCACCAAGTAAAATTCACAAAATAAGTCTGTCTTAAATAAACAAGTTAAAGTTTTAGTTTAAAGCTCCAGCAAAATAAAATTCTAGTCCTCCATACAAACAAATAATCATAATGGATAATTAAATGAAGCAAACCCAATAAAATTTGAAAATATTCCCAAACCTGAAAATGAGAGCTATTGAGGCAGCGAGCAATCTGTCTGAAAAGAGGAACCATGCACCGCTGAAACTCGGCAGCTTGTGTTGCCTCCAGAACTTCTTCAAGTTCTCCAAGGAAAAGAACTTCCTTCTGACAGTTGGTCACCGGCCAGTATTTCAACAAACCCCTTACAACCGTATCTGCCAACTTGTAATCCTTTTCAACAAACTGGGTTATGCAGTAGGACAGCTGCTGGTGATACACAGCAATTGGCTTCGGCTTATGCAGCGGTATAAGTGCCCGAACAAGGAACAACTTGTGCTCCTCTTTCATTGGCAGAGCAAACCCATTAATTATACTCCCAAGAATCTCTAAAAGCTCAGCCACGCCACTGTGCCTCTCGGTCTCATATATAAACCTATAGAATATGTTATTGATGGCTTTCCTGATGAAGGGTCGGTGCACCATGAACTTCCCATATATGCGGTGAAGGCTGTTTTTCAAGTACTCGCGCTCACGCGGGTCCTCAGAATCAAACAAATCAAGTAACTTCAACACAAATGAGTGATCAATATAACGCTTGGCAACCTTGGTATCCGTATCAGATGACACAATGTACCTAAGAAGAAGCTCATAAACCAACTGCAAATGAGGCCAGGACGGCTCCAAATAAAGCTCCTCCTCTTCAGGATCGGCATTCTCCTGGCCTGTGTTTTCGTGGGACGCAGGGGGCAAGCACCGAAATATATTAACAGACACCATTTTAATCATCTCCTCCTGACAAGTCTCGGTGATCTTACCCGACCCAGATTGTATAAAATCAACCAATTCCAAAAGGCTTTGACGCTTAATCTCTTTCTCCCTAGGGTTCTTAAGGGTATCAGAGAAATCGAATTGAAAGCAACAAACCTGCAATTTGCGAAGGAACAGGGTCTGGCGCTCCGAGACGGGCACATCACGGAACGAAGGGAGAGGCTCGATGATTCCAGAAGGCGGTAACGCCGTAATCCCTGCGGCGCCAACTGCGTTGGTGCCGGAAGAAGCCGGCCCAGAGCGGGAGGCATGGTTTACGACCACATTCGCCGAGACAGCCCCAGAATTGCGTGTCCCGGGCTGCCCGTACCCGTACGAAGAAGGATCATGTGTCTCGGATTTCGAGGGCTTCTTGTTTCCCTTGATGATTTTCTTAAACATAATTTCCCAATGCAGCGACGAATCCTAAACCCTAGAATTGAGGACGGCGATCGATATGGGAATCGGGAAGCAGCTCTGGCGACGTGGGGGAAGCAATCGGCGATTGGCGATGATTTGATTCAACATGCATGGAACGAGAGCCCTAGATTCTCCACAAATCAATCAAATCCCCGAGTGGTTCTATTCAATGGGCGATTTCGGCGTCGGAATACGAAATTGAAATTGAAATCGAAAGGGGGCGTGGGGATACGAAGAAATGTACCGTCTTTGGAAATTGGAATCGCTGAGTGGTTGTTGGTGGATCCGAATTCAAAGTCATCTGAGCCAGATCGCCGGAATGCCGGCGACTTGATCGGACGGTCGTGGTTCCGGCGATCAACCCGAGATGAGAGAGAGAGAGAGAGTGTGTGTGAGTATGGAAGTGGAGGGCGGATAATTATGGAGAAAATGAAAAACAAGAAAAGTTTGAAACAGGAAAAATGGGAATGATTGCATAAACTCCCTTTAAAAATAAAAAATAAAAAATAAAAAATAATTCTAAAACACTGACACTTGTTTGTTTTTTATAAACAATGAATATTTTGTTTGTTTGTTTTTCGGTTAAACCACAAATAATTCATATTTCAGTTAATTTCAGTTTACTAGGTGAAAAAAGATTTTTATTTTTTATTTTTTATTAATTAATTATGTTTTTTTTTTAATATTCATGTAGGTTTGTATTGACATGTGGCACCAATTATTGTTTATGTGGGCGTCACGTCACAGTTTAATTGTTGTTTTAACAAAGATATATGAATAAGTCCCAGAATTATGATTTTAGGTATCAAACTGCGACGAAAAAAACTTAATGTATGAATATTGAAAACCAAAAAACTTTAGAGTAGTAATTGAAATTAACTCTTAATATTTTGTTAGCTAAATAAATCTTATTTTATTTGAATTTTTGATATTTTTTGTGGTTTTACACGTGGCATGGGATCATGTAAGATATATGTGAGATGTGTTGGTTTGCCGAGGTTGGGAAGGAGATTTTACCATATTAATGATCGAAAAATATTTTTGCTCACAACTTTAAATTAATAATGGTGTCACCATTCTATTTATTATTGAATTTACTGTTGAAGGATTTTAAATTTCAAAATCTATGTTGTGGATATAGATCAATTGCAAACTTATCGGAATATGATAAATACGATAGTAAACATTACCACCACTTAAGATAAGTTTCCTTGAAGAGAACATTGGAGTTGGAGGTTGGATTGGATGGATCCTTGTAGTTGTTGGTGGGCCCCAACTGTATTGAGGATAATTGTTGGGACAAAAAAATAGTAAAGTTTCTATTGTTAGGTTGGTTCATATTTTGTCTTTTTGTTTTTTTTCTTACCAAAAGCCTAATTTGCTCAATGACATTAGTACTTTGTGCTTTACCCAAAAAAAAAAAAAAATTATAATCTTGAAAAGAAAAGAAAGAAATTATTTTTTAAAACCATCCAGGATTGTTTCATAAAAAAATAAAGTATTTTTGTTTAATGTATTTTCATATAGAGACTCATTATTTTCTTTTCATTAAGATCTTTTGGATGTAAAGTAAATTACAATCCCTCGACTAAACTTAGAGCAAGTCTACCCATTTAGAAGGGTAAGGGCAAGGCAATGAAATTACCTTTATTATTCACCATGAACAGTAATTACCTTTGTACAAGTCCACCTGTTTGCAGGGGCGGATCCACTGTTGGACTGAGGTGGTCCCAGGACCACCAAACGTCTAAAGAAAGGCCTTTGAGGACCTCTGAGGACCACCAAACGGTTTGGACATGTGGGGAAAATAGAATACCACCACGGTTATGTAGATGTTCTATAACAGAAGCTTTGAACTAAGAAAAAATATCTAATTTTAGAAAAGTGGAACTTAGAGAAAATCACAATGGCTTTGTTGTTCTTGAATCTTGGTTACAAAGAACAAGAAAGATTTTCTCTTTCCATTTCCGACGTGACCAATTCCTGTTTTTCTTTTTCTTTTTTCTTTTAATTTTTTTCCAATCAGGTTGGTGTCACCCTATCATTTTAATTAGCAAAGCGATGGTGTATTACTAAACCAATATTTTTATACCATATGTTTATAACCGTTAATTTTTTTTTAATTTCTTATAAATTTAAATTTCCTATAAATTCATACGACATTTGAAAAGTATTTCGTAAAGTACTATGAACTCGTAGTCACTTGCACTTTCATCTCATACCATCAAATTTACTAAAATACTAAAGCAAAAATTCTGAAATTTTCGTATGTTATAGTTTAGTAATACCTAATTAAAATAATAAACCCTAAATTCTCAATACTAGTTTTTTTGTAAGTGTAAATAGGCACTTACTTGTATGATACATAGTAAGTGTACTTAAATCCGCCTAGTCTGCCTAGCCCTTTGCCAAGACCCTATCTAGGAGCATTGGTGTCCCAGCTCGCCGCCAAACTAGCACCTAACGTCTTTTGATTAGGCCCAAATGCTAGAATCCTGGATCCACCATTGCCTGTTTGTGAAAGGCAAGGGCACTATTAACAATATGTATTTTTTATTTTTTATGCTTTGTAAGTTTGTTCCATGAAAATAAAATGATTGTCTAATTTCAATAACATATTTCAAATACAAAAAATGAAGATGGTTGGGTATTTACAGGAAAAAAGGGTATTTTTTTCGTATTTTTTAAAAAAATTTATCGTTGAAATAATCATGTCCTTTGAATTTCAAATTATTTATGTTGGATGCCCAAGAGCTCGCTAAATGGCAGCTGTAGAAAAAGTTGCAATTTTTTTTACTGTTGGAAATCCAACGCTGATGTATTGCACAACAAAATGAAGTTGAAATTTCATGTGAGGGCTCCCATTCTGCTGCAGTAACATAAGTCCATGCAATTCTTTATGCCCTTGGCCCAATTGGCATCCATTTTTTACACTAGCGGACCACCATTTTTAGACCAAAGGTAATTCAACCCCATTGCATTATCAATTGGACCATGGGTTGCTCTTAGTACAAGCGAAATCAAACATTACAGCCTCCCTAGCAAACATAGGGTAAATACATAATCTAACATGCATTAGAGGATAAGCTATACCACTTTGAGAAGATCATGCTTTGACAATCCGTAATGGAACTTATAGAAAAGTTGTTCATACCTCACTACTCCACCAAGAAATATTATCAGAAGTCTTATCAATTGAAAAGATTAGACAAATCCATCTTCACCCTCAAGGATTTTTGCAATACCATTAGTTACTTCAATCTCGAAAGAATCTTGAACCAGAAAAAATTATCCACTTACAGAAAAAAAAATTCAAATTGTAATCGAAAAATAATAATCTTGATTGTCAACAAAACCAAATCAGAAATGGCTTAGCGCCTTAACAACTACTCATCCAAATTACCAATTACAACATGCTACCTACACAATGATATAATCTTGAAATTTGACTGAATGTAGATTTGAAGAAAGCAGTTTCTTAATTCATCAAGACATTTCGTCCAACTATTAACAGGCAAGGTTGCATCAAACAATTATGCACAATTCATAACTTGATCTTGAAAACTAGATACGACAGATCAAACCCCATAAATAATCCAACTCTGAAATCACAAATTCACACCATAATTTCAAAGGCTCAAAAGTTACAAATAATTTGTGAGCAAACCTAGATGAAACAATGAAGATGGCAAAAACAGTGAAGATGATAGTATAATGGCGAAAACAGTGAAGATCTTAATGGTAGTTCTTAAATTTCTTATAAATGAGTTATATAAGTGTTGATAGGGTTTCTACCAATTGGGAATTGGACTAGGAAATGCATAAGGCAAAATAAACTAGGAGACGATAAAAACTAATGAAAAATACAACAAAAAAGGTAAGGACAACTATTGGAATTAAATTCAAACACCGCCGTAAGTGGTGGTTGTGCACAAACTCGAGCAACCTATAAAACAATAAACAATAATGAGCAAGCCTAAGACTTGGGGGGTGTGTGCCGGCCAAAGGTTCTCCCACAATCAGGTAGTGAATAATTTTTTTGACTCAAGTAATGGGCAAGATAATTGAAGTGTTTAGATTGCATTACCAGACATAAACCCTAGTCTAAACAAAGGCAACACGTTACTACATGTGGAACGGCATTCTCGTCCGAATATCTTTGGACCACATCTCCACTGCCTAGCGCCTCCCGACGACCTAAAGGTTCTAAGTTCAATCCACGAAGGCATTTTTGGAAATCACTCTGGATGCCGATCCTTAGCACAGAAGGCTCTTAATGCAGGCTACTAATGACCTATTATGCATCAAGATGCTAAGGAGTTAGTACAAAAATGCAACTGCTCCCAACGCTACAAGCCGGTACTAGCATTGCCTGCCAGTGAACTACATCTGCAGACAAGTCTTTGGTTATTCATGCAATGGTCAATTGACTTGGTAGGGCTAATGTCACCCACTATTGGGGGCAAAGGCATGATGATCGTGGCAACAGACTACTTCACCAAATAGGTGGAAGCAAAGCCTAAGATAACCATAACTTAAACGGACATAAAACGTTTTATATAGAGGAACATCATTTGCCAATTTAGCGTCCCTTAATCCATCGTCACAAACAACGGCCCGTAATTTGTAGGCAAAGATTTGGCGAAGTTCTTCCAGAAATATGGAATCAAGCAGCACATGTCCACGCCAAGGTATCCCCAAGGCAATGGGCAGGCTAAAGCATGCAACAAGACGATTCTCGACTTCCTCAAGAAATCCATCTTCGAAAAAAAGGGAAAATGGCCAGATGAACTTCCCGAATGTCTATGGGTGTATCGCATAACCAAATGACGAGCAACCGGTGAGATTCATTTCTCTTTGGCATTTGGTTCAGAAGCAATCATTCTTCCTAATGTCATCGTACCAAGTACCAACACTTTACTGCCAAGCATCGAGCTGAACAGAAAGGAAATGGCCACAAACTTAGATCCAACAGAGGAGAAACACAAGAAGGTCATCACCCACATCACAACCTACCAAATGCAGTTTCTCTCCAACTATAACAAAAGGGCCAAGATCCAGCAATTCCAGCCCAGATATCTAGTCCTAAGAAAAGCTTTCATCACTACCTATAGAGAATGTTCCAAAAAGATGAATCCCATCTCGAAATGTCCATGCAAGATTAACAGAGTAGGTGGTGAGGGTGGTTACACCCTCACCACCATGAACAACAAAGAAATCGAAAAGCAGTGGAATGCCTACAATCTGAGAAAGTACTATGCATGACTTCCTGCTACATCAAAGCATGAAAACTCAAGCAACTCGATGGGCACCACCTTGCAAGCTAAGGACTATCCAGTTATTATGTAGTTCCTACCTTACAATTAGGTTTTTGTTCGTTTCACTCGTTTTTCAATGATGAATTCAAAAGTAATTTACAACTTGGCTTAGCTGCATGTTTACAACAAATGATCACTCTTGCACTTCAAAAGAAGACTGCGCCTTTCTTAGAGATTTATTGCAGGAATTACACCCCCTAGAAACCAACCATGCTCTTCAGTGCAAGAGGGTAAACCAATTCCCTAACACCCACATGAGTTTGCTCTCCAATGCGGGAGGATAAACTATACACTTTAAATATCCAGACGTGGATGAGTTGGGCTGCCTTAGAGTAACTAGGTGTACGATGGCTTACGCCAGGATTCCTAGAAGTAGCCACAATGATCTTTTTCAAAGCTTAGCTAATTGAAAGATTTTTGGTCTCTTTGCCTAATCTATGAGGAACCGGGCCTTAGAGATAGAAGAGGCACATTACGTAGTACGCCCTATGAACGACTGCCCTAGAATCCTAAAGTTGCTACTGAGTGCATTAAGGTAGCCTATGGTTTCCAGAAGACTGCCTTCGGCTTGCTCTTCAAGCAGTAAGCGGTGCTAAACTTGTACAACCGCACATTTTTGTGAAAGGTTAACCAGTTAGTGTGCATATACGAAGCTCTATCCACTGTCAACATGTTATGCAGTCGATAAGCTTCACCTTTGCAAAGCGCGGAATGATCGTTTAGATCTACACTAATTCCTAAAGTGTTGTCATACTTGTTACGCAACCCACGGAATTGGTTACATAATGAGCAAGGAGATTTCTCAAACCTTTGCTTACGAAATTCCATACAACCACGTACTTTTGATACGAAAGATTAGCGAATTTCATTACCCAAAAATCTTTAGTATGTTGTGATACAGGCCACACAACTCAAAGGATTAAAGAAAGGCAAGGTTAATAGCCAAGTGGTCATGCGAACTCGTTTGCTTCTGTAAGTAAGGTGTCTGATTTCCAACCCTATGGCTAACAACTTTGCAAAAGTTATACACCAACACTTACGACTGCATAGGCTACGTGGGCCTGTTTGCTTATAGAAAATTAGCACATATGTCGTTGGTCTAAAGGTCAAAGGTTGGGGCGTAAACAAAAAAACCAAATATGAAGAAAAATGAAGACGAAGAAAAGCAAAACATCCCACGATTACTCGATCACCACACATTCAGCAGCCACGACGCTTTCAACAGCGGCATCATCCAACGCTTAACCCCCAGCTGCCCCAGCCTAGGCACCAACTTCTCCGACTACTTCACCAATGGAAGCCTTAAAAGTAAAGGCAATCAAGTCTTTTGGAGAAATAAAGAACGTCTTAAAGTCTTTCCCAGGAAACAAAAAGTTAGACGGCCTACCAAAGATGATCTACATAACCCAGCTTGTAGAAATCGGCCTAACTCTGAACAAGCAAAGCCTCAAGCCCTTTAGTTGCTCGTTCTCATCGAGCAGACCAACATAGACGCGCTGCAACTCATCCACTTCCTTCTTCAAATTTTTTTTAATCTTCAATGCACGTTGGAGTTCTAACACTTGGGGTTCAAGCCTATCGACGACTTTCTTGAAGTTGATCACTTGATTATAAGCAGCAATCAACTCTTCATCCTCCACGTAAGTAGTAGAATGAATCTTAGAAATGGCACGCTCAAGATCTTGAATCTGAGGTATGTAACATCCAATCTCCTTATCTACATTTTCATACTTAACTTGGATCGCATCAAGCCTAGTCTTCAAGTCAACGATCTTCTGGCGAGCAGTCTCAAGCTGCAGAAAAGTAGGGGCAGAGATATTGGACCTCTTCAAAATAACGAGCTCAGACTCCAACCTCTTGATCATCTCTGCAGAAGAATAAGCTTCAGCTGCCATAGTCTTTGTCATCTTGTTGGCAGCTTTGGTACTTATTGGTTAAGGAACATAGACTCGGCTGCTAGAATCACCGTTTCTGCATCATAGCAAGCAGAGCCGTCCTTCCATATTGGGTCATATGCTTCGCAAAGGAACTTGGGCAAATAACCCATCTAACGTCATCAACAAGTTTGGCATACGCGTCTATGTCTTCAAGCAGATATGGCTTCAAAAGCGCACAGATGTCAGCAGCCTCTCCAGAAACAAGCTTGGTGGATTTCTCACAACTTCCTACACGAGTAGTCTCATCTTTCTCAGCAGGCGAACAAATCTCAGTAGCAAGAGGAATAGGCTTTGGCACCATTTTAGCAGCAAAGTCCACCTTATCGCTCTTCATAGTAGCAAGCCTCTCCAAATGTGAACTAAACTTAGCTCCCAACAGACGTCTTAACACAAATTTTGGAACTAAGGGCACAAGGAACCTCTACGCTGAGTAATTCTATCAGCAATCGTACTAGCTACCTTCAGCATGGCAGGCGTCACCGACTCAGATCTAGCGGCATCATCTTTCTTTCCCTTGGAAAAGTCAAGTCAATCATAAGTCTATCGAGAACAGACGGACCCTCACGAGCAACGAAGGAAGTCTTCGATTTTTTCTCAACCGGTATCTCTTGAGCAGGTAGGGAATATCTCTTTTTTTCACCTTCATTCACAACAGGCTCCATGACAACGATCGGACAAGCTAATGCATCCATCTTGATCTGCTTTATCTCATTTCTAAGGGGTAGCCCACATTTCTCCTGACGAAGAGGACTAAGCAGCTAACGCCATTTACGGTACTCAACGGGGATACCTAAAGCAACATTCACCTTCTTCATATCTGGAGAAATCTTGGGAGTTGAGCCGAATTTCAAATCTACATAAGCAGAAGAGGATAATCAACAAATCAGAAAGCAACTCAGCAAGAGCATAAAACAGCCTAGAGACTAAGCGTTCTACTTACCAATGATGAAAATCATCGAAACGCATAGCTCAAGGGAAGAATCAGACTCACACTCTCCATTTATCTCAAAAGTCTCCTTAGACCAGCCATGATCTCCCTTGCTTGAATGATCGCAAAGCCTATGGCGAGATCGCAGCTGCCCAACTCCATCAATATGGTTTATGTCAAAAAAGTACCAGAATTCGTTGACGGTCAGATCCAAGTCTAAGAATTGGCTTAGATTGAGGAATCCCACCATCACACGAACCTCATTTGGAGAACATTGAGCGGGGGCACACTTTATGGAGCAAAGCACTACTTGGAAGAAATGCGGCATGGGAAAAGTAAATCCCAACACAAAGTAGTAGGGGTGAAACTTGATGGCTTTTCGAGCCCCACTATATGGCTCACGATTGCTACCATTCTTGACATGCACCCCAGACGGAATGGTGTGCCCATATACTTTAAGGAAATCTCTAAACAAGTCATCGGAGCTAATTTTGAAGTAAGCAACCTCAAAATAGCCCACTTTACTCAAAGACCCGTCTTGGCAATACAACGGCAGCGCATCATCGTCACTCTTGTGGCTTGAAGATGACATACTCGAAGAAATTCTACAAAGATACAAGGAAGAATCATTAGACAGCTAAACAAAAAAAAAAAATCGGCCCAAACCAGCCATGCGCCGAGCCCTAAGCTCACAAAGCCAGCCCATAGCCTAAGTCGAGCCGCCACCGCACCATGCCACCCATGGCAATAGTGTCGTGGCCCTTATAACCATTTTTCACACATCCTCGACCCCCGTTGAGCCAAATTTACGAAGACAAGGAAAAAGTAATTTTTTTCTTACCTTGGTGCAGCATGAATACGAAGAAAGTAACAAAAGACAATCCTTTGCACGGGCAAGTATAGAAGATTGCTAAGGGAGGGGGAACAAATATCATCTAGCTTTCTCTCTCTTGTAGGGTAGAATAAATTGCTCTCTAAAATTGATGTAATCATCTACATAAGGTAGACTTAAATAGCCTTTGGAAGTGATTTATTTCTCTTTCCTAGAAGGATCTAATTTCCAATTAAATGTGGGAATCTACATTAATATAGGAAACAATCTTATGTTTCCTAAAGCAAGGGAAGATCTCTACACCTGTTACCCTTTCCTGTGAGTAGCCGAACAGGTGTGGGGGCATTTGTTGAGCCAAAAATAATCAAGAAAATTATGGAGGTGACATACGGACTTTTCGGTGAAAGGGACAAAATTACCCTCGAGGCATACCAGGATTCTCGTGCACGTGCAACGGACAATAACAACTCAACTAAGGAAAAGTCAAAGGTTATCAAAATGGTATCTATTCAAATCCCTCTCATCACTCCTCATCAAATCCTTATTCAAAAGGTAACTCCCAATTGTCCAATTTAATTTAAGATTAATTGCCATGTTAATTACAAGATATTATTTCACATAATATCTTGCAATTATTCACACAAATTCACCATATATGGCCGGCCACTATTCTCCAAATAAAGACAGCCACTCCCCTATAAATTGCCATGTTCACTCACTAAAAAGCCAAGTCATTTGCTACCCACAAACTCCTAAACACATTATTTTCATAATTCTAACTTTGGCATTGGAGATTCTTCGGCCAAAGCCCCCTCCCTAATTCATCGTGGGTGCGTGAGGTTTTTGGCCTTAATCTTAGGTGTTATTATTTTGCAAGTGCATTTTCATCAAATGAAAAGATGGTAGAAATTTGCATCCACAGATGGTGCCTTAGTAAATTTTTGCACTTGATATTGTTAATGCAGGAAATTATTCATAGCAAGAAAAGTTGAGTAGGTATTTTCCAAAGATCCTCTTCTGTGAACACAACCTCACAATACTTCAGGACTAATTGGATCTATAGACATCAGAGTAAGGGTGGGCATGAGTCTAGCCGGGACTAAAGTTGGAGGGACCGAACTAGACCGTTTTAAAATGCAACGGTCCGTTTGAAACAGGCCGGATCGAGCTAGGTCCATAAGTCCAAATTAGGGCTGGGCAAACGAGGCCTGGACCCGCGATTAGGGGCGGGTCCAAGTAGGGATGGGCAAACGGGTAGAGGAACCGCGGGTAGGGGCGGGTAGTGTAGGTTCGGGCCGGGTACGGGCTGGGTCCTTTTTTTTTTTGGGAACAAACGGGGCGGGCCGGGGCATGGTTATTTACGGGGTGGGCCGGTTCCTAAACCTTAGAAAAACGG
Organism: Pyrus communis; assembly: GCF_963583255.1. NCBI lineage: Eukaryota > Viridiplantae > Streptophyta > Magnoliopsida > Rosales > Rosaceae > Pyrus > Pyrus communis. The sequence goes on along the minus strand of NC_084811.1, from coordinate 11,455,582 downwards.
GGCCCTGGACTGGCCCGTTTCATATTATAATCAACGGTCAAGATTGAATGATAACCTATCATTCAATCTGAACCGTTAATTTGTAACCTAGGTTTCCAAATCAGTTTCAGACTTCAGTGTTCAGTCTCGATCTCTCCAACACTCCAACCCTCTCTCAAATTCGCGGCGCCGCTCCTCCGTCCACCTTCTCCGACACGACTCCGGCCACACACACAGACAAGCACACGCACCCTGCTACTCATTCTCTCACTCCCACGCCCCACCTCTCCATCGTCACTCCCTCGAGCCTCGACTCCCTCAACGGCTACTGTCTAGTAGTGTCTACCATCAGCGTCAAGTTGGCCACCAAGACTTTCTGGGGTAGGAAAGTCGAACATGCTTTCCAGGTTCACCAGGAACGAGTTTAATTCGGAGTTCAAGTCTACCATTGGCGTCGCCATCGAGTTTGCCACCAAGGCTTTGACCGTTGATTCCAAGCTCATCAAGGCTCAGATTTGGGACACTGCTGGCCAACAAAGGTGATATTTTTTCTCCTATTTCTTTTTTCGTCTCAGTATTCTCTATATTTTTAGTTTTTCTGATTTGGGTTTGATTATCTAGCTGATTACTGAAAAATATTTGATATATATAATATATTGGTTTGAGTTTTGATTGAATGGTATGCTCAATAGTTAGTTTGAGTTTTGGTTTGAGTTTTGATTGGTTTGAGTTCTGTGATCAGACAAACAATCTAGTTGGATTATGTATGTATGCAATAAAACTACAGTTCATTGTTTGTCCGTATAGTTGGAATCTTGGAATATGGTAGAGATCTTCAGATGAATGAATCTGTGCAGTTTTGAATATATATATATATATATATATATATATATATATGCGCAGTTTTGAATCTGTGCAGTTTTTGAATATATGTGTGTGTGTGTATATATATGCGCAGTTTTGAATCTGTGCAGTTTTTTAATATATATATATATATATATATATATATATATTCTGTTGTTGGATATATACATGTGCAGTTTTGAATCTGTGCATTTTTTGAATCTGTGCAGTTTTGTGCAGTTTTTGAATCTGTGCAGGTGTTTAATGATGAAAAGCCAATATATACACCATCTATTTCAGTGAAAAGGTGTTTAATGATGAAGGAGAAGAAGTGGCGGGTAAAGGGAGGGTTGGACCACCTAAGGATGAAGATTGGGATAGTGCCGAAGTGTTTGTGAAATTTTTGAAGGTCTTCTATCTTGTAACTTTGAAAGTTAGTGCAAGTAAATATCTCACATCTAATACAGCTGTTCATGATGTCATTGTTGTGGAAAACGAGATTGAAAAACTTTTTTTGCCTGAATATATGCAAACTGGAAGACCTGCAGAGTTGGTGCTACGTGATATGGCATTCAACGTGAGAGCCAAATATCGAAAGTATTTTGGTTCAATTGAGTCCCTTAATCAAATATTTGTAATTGCCCTTGTCTTAGACCCAAGGTTCAAATTGAGGCACTACATGCACTTGTGTAGAAAGCAATTACAACTTCTTGAAGAAGAGATTGAACAAAAAAGTAATCAAGTGAAGACATTGTTGAAGACAATGTGTGATGAATATGCTAGTCAAGCTTTCGATTCACAAACACAACAAAAGGGTAGAGAAGATTTAGTTCTTGACACTTCTTCTTCAAGGGTAAAACAATCATCTTCTAGTGTGCCGACAGAAAATCCAATGATATTTAGTCAAATCATGGATGATTGGGAAAAGGAACTAGAAGACACCGAGGATATTGCGCTTGCACATGAGGTGGATAAGTATCTCCTTGACACTGTAGAGAAAGTACCACATGGTTCACAATTTGACATTTTGAAATGGTGGAAGTTGAAAGGGATAGCACATATCCCACACTTGCTTTGATAGCGAAAGATGTCTTGCCAATTCAAGTGTCAATAGTTGCCAGTTAGAGTGCATTTAGTGGAGGAAAGAGAGTAATTGACCCTTGTAGATCATGTCACCTTCCTCAAACAGTGGAGTCATTGATGTGCCTTCAAAATTGGATAAGAAGTGAACCAATTGGCAGCATTGAGTATGAAGCAAGTCCCGCGGAGCTTGAATTTTATCAAGAGTGTGAAGAAGGTAATTATCTTGTTTTTTATAGTTTGGTTTAAAACTTTATATTAATTGGTTTACAATTAACGTTTGTTCTTTGTTGTAGAATATAAAAGAAAAAGAGCAAATACTATATCTACAAGTTCAACCATCTCATCAAGTGTTCCTGAAATTGAAGCAACTCGAACGAATAAAGGAAAAGGAATTGCGGTAATATTAATGAATAAACTTTAAATTTCAATAATTCAATTTGAATGAGGATAGATAATATGATGTTGGACGTTAAAAATGTCATGTTTATATTCTATTTTTGCTTACAGATTCAATGAAGATTGTTGTTGGAACTTGGGCGTTGGAACTTGGATGTGGTTTTGGATGTTAATTTGAAATTTATTGCGGATGTCATGTTTATGTTGTTTTGGATTATTTGATTCTTGGAATTTGGATGTCTTGGATTTTCGGATATTTTGTATGTTGATTTGATTTTTAGATGTTGGAAGATGTAATATTATTATTTTGGATGTATTGTTAATCTATGAACTTGGATGTTGGACTTTGTATTTAGATTGGATGTGAATAATGGTGAATTTGTGCAAAATCTGCATAAATGCAGTATGTGACTTTCTGCAATTGCAATCTGTGCAAATCTGTGCAGTTTGCAATCTGTGCAGTTTTGTGCAGATTGCAATCTGTGCAGTTTTGTGCAGATTTCAATTTGTGCAAAATTCAATCTATGCAGTTTGCAATCCATACAATACTTTTTTTTTTTCAAACAACCAAAAAAAAAAAAGGGACCCGTGGACCCGGCTCGAACTGGCCCGTTTCAACCGGGCCGGGTAATGTGCGGTTCTTATATTAGAAAATGTAATCCCCGGCCCGGCCCGCCCCGTTCCCTTTGAACCTAGGTCCGGTCCGGTCCCTTCAAAATTGGGCCCGGCCCAGCCCGTGCCTAGCCCTAGTCCAAATTACAAAAAAAAAATTAATAGATTATTTGGATTGGTTTATCACTGTAAGTCTATATCATTTTCTTTGTAAATATTTGCCGAGTAGGATATTGTATTAAAAGAGAGAATTGCGTTTAGGCTAACTTGGCGACTACTTAAATCATTTGAACATATAGAAATAAATAGCTCATTAGTCATGTTGTTGCTAGATAAGAAAAGTTATAAAATAATGAGAAAGGCTTTGCAGCCTTTGTTGTCAGCATAAGGTGTTCGCAGCCTTCTCCCAATTCTAAGAGGGTGAATACATGCTTCATAAATTGCCATCTTTCCCTGTTAATAGTTACAAATAATAGCTTATAAAAATGAATTTACAATCAAATCCAATTTGCATGAAATGGTCATAGATAAAATTAAAAAGAGATATTGAAAATCTAATATTGATCATATTCGGTGTCAATTTGAGGCTTGAATACCAGAACCCAGAGCATGTTGATTTGTTAACAAACCTATAATTAGGATTTGTTAACATATTAATTAACAAACCCAGAATTAGGATTTGTTAATTAATATGTTGATTTGTTAACAAATCTCTTGATATGGACTGAATAAAGGACTCGTCAACAAATCAACATATTAATTAACAAATGCTAATTTAAAAATATAGAACAGAGTCCAAACCCAGATATTGAGAACCCAGAACAGAATCTACTAAATTTTCATAAAACCTAAATCAAAAACCCTAAATCACTAAACCAAAAATGTACACAAAAAAAAAAAAAAAAAAAAGAAGAAAAAAAAAACCCCTAATTCAAATATTACCTAAATTTTAGCAGGACGCTTCGATGATGGTAGTGTTATTGACAACGCTGATGAGGTGGTGATGGTCGCGATGACAATGATGGGTGACAATAGTGAATCAGTGATGGTCTGGGACCTTGGTTCTGTGATGTCGTTGAGGAAGAGAGATAGGAATCAAGAGCGAGAAAACCGGGTTTTGGGGATGTCTTTAAGGATGAAGGATGGGGTGGTGATGGTCGCAATGACAGTGACAGGTGACAATGGTGAATCGGTAATGGTCTGGGACTGAGTTATGTGATGTCGTCAAGGATGAGAGATAGGAAAGAAGTGGGAGTATGCGTGCATGTGGTTTGGAATGGGAGAGGATGAATTATGGTAGGGAGAAACATATCTAATCCAACAGTTGAGATGTGGATGATTGTTAGTCAATCAATCGCATCCATTCATTATATTATAGAAACGAGTTGGTCTAGTGCCCCGTGGGTTTGAAGATTAGGACCCGTCCCGCCCCATAAATACCACCGCCTCGCCCCGACCCACGGATCCTTTACCCGTTTGCCCACCCCTACTTCAGAGTTATACTCGTTCAAAAACTTATAGTCCTAAAACCTTATATTAATCCAATCCTGTCTTGGTTCAGGCAAGGGGATCAGCTCTTGGTGACCAAAATGACCAGCTAATGCTTGCTAGAGAGTTTGGAGATCTTTTTCCAACATATATTCAGTCTGTAATGCATCATGCATGTGGGGGTGCATAAAGATTGTAACAGTTGCATTCTCAACTTCACTTGTTTCGTTCTCAGCTTCAATGGTCGCTTCCAATATCCTTTGTAGATAGGTGGGCTTCCTATCTTGTATCTACTTAAGGTAGTGTCTTCCAAAAACCTCTAAAGTTGTGAAAGAGTGAATTAGTTATTTGAATTAATATTCACATTTAGGTCGTATATGCACTTGAGCTTCATATTCTGTATATAAACAAAATGTGAATTAGTGCTTTGAATTAATATTCACAAGAATCATGGCTAGGACTGTTGGAAATGAGGCCTAAAGCAAATCATGAGATGATACTTTACGAACTTTTCACATATTAAATTAATCTAGTTTAATATAAAGGTAAAGATTATTGATTAAAGCCGTATCATTAAATGTTATACAGTTAAATGATAAGTTCAAGTAATATGTAACTAAGAGAATGTAATCTAAAGATGTTAGATTCATAAGACTTTACTTTTTTTTATACAAATCCTAAACATTCCTTACTTTTTTTTATACAAATCCTAAACATTCCTAAACATAGGACTATCTATTAGGCATTGACAATCTCGACAAATCATTAGATACTATGTCTTCTCTTCAAAGAGTAACGGGTCTCAAGTCATTGGTATGAATGACACCAAGACAAGTGTATAGGTGCTCAATCAGAATGAGTCCACTAAATGCGATCAACCATGAATCCTCATACTTATGTCATATGAGAACTCACTAGTTGGGATAATGCAAAGTAGTCTTTTGACCTGAGGCATCATAGTTGTCTTGTGGTTAGGTCATTAATCCTTGACTATGTTAAAGGCATTCCGTTACAGAGTGTTCACAACATAATTGGGGTTGAGTTACTTAATCACATGGGCATGTGAATATACAACAAGGTATCTCTAACCTTCAAACCATTGAGGGAGAATACTCCATAATATAATTAAGAATCTCTGGCCAAAGTATGAATGAGATTTAGGAAGTACATTCCAAATTACATCCAAGGTAATCATATAGATAAGAGAATCACATTAGATAGTAGACATGAATAAACTATCAACTAAACAATGTGATCAAGAGTATTGATTTAGAGAAAGATCGTATTGCATTGTAATCCCAAACTGAACAAGTTCTCCAACCTCTTCTGGTTTGCATGGGAGTCATGATATACTGCTAGATGTCTCTTATAGGTTAGACCATGGTAATTAACAATCACTAAGGGAGAAACGAAAGTAAGTTTCAATTCACAATCGATTAGTAAGAGTTCTAATAACTCACTTTCTTGCTAAAAAGAATCTAATGGATTACAAATCGTGTAATATAATGATTGAAGAATATAACGAAGTTGAGTAAGAGTAATTAAATAGTTTAATAGTTTATGGCATGACTAATTAATAATAAAAAATATGTTCGTTTTAGACCTTGAGTTAGTATTAGGTCTTAAGGCCCAATGAAATTTAAATACTCAAGCCTATTAACTTAAGTTGTATGACAACTTAAAACACATTGGGCCTCAAGGCCTAATGGGCTTCCAATTTAAGCCCATTAACTTAAGTTGTATAATAACTTGACAACAAAATTCAAGAAGCCCAAAAGCCCAAATGAGTTGGGATAGCTAGCCATACAAGTAAGGAAAGAAGAATTTCGCTTGTGCCACTCACATATGAGTGGCTACATAGAGATCTTTTAACCATTTCCTTCACTAAGAAGTTTCTATAAAGAAAGAAGAGAGAATACAACTCTCTCTTCTCACTCTAGGATGCAAGCTACATGGGAGAAGAACACTACCATCTTCTTCCTCCCATGTCACTCATTTTCTTCCTCAATCATGCTTGGTGTCGAAAGTTAAAGGCTCGCAATTTTGGAAGCTTTGGAGAATCCATTCAAGCATCTAAATCCAAGGAGCAAAGTTATGAAGATGAAGGTTATAGTGTCTAACTCAAGGAAAGTAATGAAGGCCCTCACTTTGGTTGCTAGGTATAGAGAATCTTCAAAGGTATAAGAAATCTCAACTCTCTTTGTAATTTGAGTTAAGTCTTTGGTTCGCCAAACTACAAGGTTTTAATTTCTTAGTCTAAGTTTTAGTTTTTTAGTGCATACAAGCATGCTTCCTCCTTGTAATTGTTAATTGCATACGATACGTTACTCTATGAACTTAGCGTATTCAAAAGTTTTCCCCTCATGTTCTAGGGACATAGTATGATTTAACGGATTTAAGACATGGAGAACTTCAAGTCTCTACATGGATGGGCACTCTCCAGCCAAAGATGGGTGAGTAGAGTTGGTACGCCCAGCCGAAGCTAGGTGCGTTCTTCGATGTGTCCTAGCTAAAGTTGGGTGTGTGCTTCAGTAGGTCTTAGCTAAGTTGGGCGTCTTCTTCAACGGACTTTAGCCGAAGTTGAGTCAATAATGTTCAACACACACCATCCGAATCACTGGTGGTGTCTCCCTCGCCAAAATAAACAAGTTTGCCGCTTTCAGGCATCCTCTGGAGGTTATGGGTCGAGTCAAACATTCTAGACCTCACCATCAACCTCGAAATCATCGAGGGATGTGGTTCTAGAAGAGAAAAGTCGTGGATTCTTAGTGGTAACCTAATAGGGCACGACAGAGGAATCTTAACGTTGGCATGGGTTACGAGGCATAGTCTTCCACCTATAAATATGGTGGCGGAGTCCGAGTATCAATGCCGACGTCGTCACAATGATGGCAGTGAGGTGAAATAACCTTCAATCTATTAAGATTCTCCCAGAATCTCTCGAGCCTCGATCTTCAGAGACAATCACCACCACAAGAGTTCGACTTTAGGCGTCGTGGTGACTAGTCTTTGCGGCCCTAGGGTTTCTCGACTTCTATCGAGGAGATGGGGCAACGACAGCGACTAGAGGTTAGGGACAACGTCAAGAACGACGGGTTGTCCAGTCTAAGGCAGGGGTTTGGTGAATCGGTCTGGCAGCTTAGACGTAGGCCCAGCTTCCAGCCACGACTTCTACGATTTTAAGGTTTCTTTTTCAGTATACCTACACATATACACCAACATATAACATACATATAGCATAGAACAGTAATCATAATGTACATGGCATAAATATAAATTAAAATCAAATAGATTAGGGTTTAGGATTACCTAGATGTTGACGAAGATGATAAAACCTTTTCGCATGAAGATTTTTATGAAACAGCAGAGCACAAATCAAGAGAAATCAATAAGATTTTGATTTCATCTCAGACAATCATGAAGAGAAGGAAGAAAAATGAAGGTGCGAAGAAGATGAAGAGTTATGTTTCTTTTCTCTGATTCTATTCAGCTATGATTGAATTGATGATGCTACAAAACATAAAGTGGGAAAGAGATATAGCCGTTTGAAGGCGCACTCACACACCCATTACACACACACACTCACGTGTACCTCACATGCTCACATATAAGTGAGTTGTTATACCATGAGACACACACATCTAGCCTATTAGCTTTGATTTAATCTGAGCTTTACATTTCAAACTAACAGTAAAAACTTTGAATTACAAAGAAACAAAACACTTTAATCAGAAAGCAGCTGCAAAACTTAAACATCAACACTCTCCTCTAAGCTGGCAGTTGATTTTACTCCTAGCATCTCTCTGAAATAATTGAACTTCTCCTTTGCTAGTGCCTTTGTCAGGATATCTGCCATTTGTTCTTCAGATTTGCAATAAACAAGCTCAATCTCATTCTCTTGTTTTGCATCCCTGATGAAATGAAATTTTCTGCTGATGTGTCTTGTTTTCTGATGAAACACAGGATTCTTGGCAATAGCTATTGCTGAGTGTTATCGCACATTAGCATAGTAGGTTCAACTTGTTCTTCCCCGAAATCTTCCAAAACAAATCTTAACCATTTGGCCTGAGATGTTGCTTTAGCAGCACTTACATATTCAGCTTCTGCAGTGGATAATGCCACTGTGTTTTGTTTGACTGATGCCCAAGAGAACACACCTAAGCCAAGATTGAAAGCATACCCTGATGTGTTTTTCATGTCATCAATACTCCTAGCCCAGTCACTATCACAATATCCAATAAGAAATGCTGACTTTCCTTTTACATATTCAATGCCAAAGTTCATAGTACCTTGAATGTATCTCAGTACTCTTCTTGCTATTCACATATGCTTCTTAGTTGGACCATGCATGAATCTTGCTAAGAGACTAGTACCAAACATTATATCTGGTCTAGTGGCAGTAAAATACAGAAGACTTCCCACCAATTTCCTATACTCAGACTCATCTGTAGCTTCACTTCCATCATTCTTGCACAGCCTTTCATTTGCTACAAGTGGTGTTCCCACAGATTTACAACCTTGTAGTTCAAATTTCTCCAACAACTTCATTGCATATTTCTTCTGATGTATGAAAATGCTTTGCTTGGTTTGCACAATTCCCATACCAAGAAAATGATGTAGCAATCCCAAATAAGTCATCTCATAGTGCTGCATCATATCATTTTTAAATCTGTCAAGCATTGTGTCACTACTTCCAGTGTACACAATATCATCAACATACACAGAAACTATGAGAATCCCTAAGTTTTCAACCTTAGTATATAAAGTGGCTTCATTAGGGCTTCTTTTAAAACCTGCCTTGGTGAAGTAAGAATCAACTTCATCATACCAAGCTCTTGGAGCTTGTTTAAGGCCATATAATGCCTTATTTAACTTATACACCTTATCCTCCTTGCCTTGTATGACAAATCCTTGAGGTTAATCAACATAAACTTCCTCCTTGAGTACACCATTAAGGAATGCAGATTTTACATCCAACTGGAATAGTTGCCATTCTTTCTGAGCTGCAAGTGCTATCAAAGTCCTTATGGTGTCAAGCCTAGCAACTGGTGCAAAAGTCTCATTAAAGTCAATTCCTGGCTTCTGTGAATATCCTTTTGCAACCAGTCTAGCTTTGTTTTTCTGAATGCTTCCATCAAGATTCATTTTTGTTTTGTATACCCACTTCACACCTATCACAGGTTTGCTATATGGTCTATCTACCAGCATCCATGTATTATTCCTTTCAATCATGTCTAACTCAGCTTGCATAGCTTTCATCCAAGACAAATCTAGAGCAGCCTCTTCATAATTCTCGGGTTCCATACTGCAAACATTACACTGTGCAATGACTTCATTCAAGGATCTCCATTTCTTTGGGGTAAAATCATAGCTCTGTAATAGATTAATCTTTGAGCTTGAACCATCAGCATTAGGACTCAAATCATCTTGTGAAGTATCAAAAATGACCTCAGGGAGTACAATTTCATCTTGAACATTTGACCCTTGAGTTAGTTCAGATTCTGCCATTCACTAGTAATTGATACATTGGACTGTTTTCCAGAGCTGTCATTCCAATCCCATCTAGCACTCTCATCAAATACTACATCTCTAAACAATATGATTTTATTAGTGATAGGATCAAATAATCTGTATCCTTTCTCACTAGTTCCATACCCCACAGAAACACATTTGTGACTGTTGCACTCAAGTTTGTGTCTTAGATTCATGGGAACATGAACATAGCATACTGTCCCAAAAATCTTCAAGTGTGCAATTCCAAGTTTTCTTCCACTATAGGATTCAAAAGGAGTCATTTTATCCAAAGCCCTAGTAGGACACCTGTTGAGGAGATATACTGCGGTGTGCACAGCTTCTACCCAAAACTAGTATGGAATGCCTTTTTCATGTAACATAGTTTTTCCCATTTCCACCACAGTTCTGAAAAACCATTCTATTGTGATGTGTATGACATGGTTAGTTGCCTTTGAATACCAGAAACATTGCAATAGTCATTGAATTCAGAAGACATGAACTCACCACCTCTATCACTTCTTAGATACTTGATCTTGTACCCACACTGCAATTCTTTCATTGCTTTGAACCTTTTGAAATACTCCAATGCCTCAGATTTGTACCTCAGAAAGTAGACCCATGTCATTTTAGTATAGTCATCAGTGAACAGAATGAAGTACTTGTTTCCATCATTTGAAGCAATTTGCATTGGACCACAGATATCTGTATGTACCAATTCAAGTGGGAATTTAGCTCTCCAAGTATATTCTTTTGGAAATTCATCTCTATGTTGCTTGCCAAGCATACATCCTTCACAGACATTCTTGGAATTTTCCAAGTGAGGTAGTCCATGAACCATTTCTTGGTCCCTGAGTTGCAGCAAACTCCTTGTGTTTAAATGACCTAGCCTCTTGTGCCAAATCTGGATACAATGAGATACACTAGCTTTTAATGCTAGTGGTGTGACAGGCATCATAGTTAAGGGAAACCATCTGTTGCTAGTCATTTGAACCTTAGCAACCAGTCCATTCAAGTTCCAGCTATCAAAGATACAAACTGCATTACCACCAAATAGTAGATAGTAACCATGTTCCAACATTTACCCCACACTTAGGAGATTTTCTTCCAAGCCAGGCACTAACATTACTTCTTGTATGTGTTTTCTTCCCATCTTGGTTTCAATGACTAGTGTGCCTATTCCTGCTACACTCACAACTTCACCAGTTCCCATTTTTACTTTTGCATTCAGGTATCTACTCACATTCACCAGCAAGCTTTTATTTCCTGTCATGTGGTTGCTACAACCATTGTCAATATACCAAGTGTTATTGACCTTCACCTGAGACACAGAGTTGCAAGCAAAGAATAAGGTTCCCATATCATCAACCTGATTTGCATAGTTGGCCTTCTGCACCACTTTGTTCCCATCACAGTTTCTGATTTCATGACCAAATTTATTGCAATTTGCGCATTTAGGTTTTCCTTCAAACCAGCACTTTCCATAGTGCAGTTTATCACAATGTTTGCAAGCTGTTTTGTTCGAATCATGAGAATTATTCTACTTAAAGATAAGATTGGGCTTATTATCCCACTTATTCCCTTTGTTCTTCCAACTTTTCCCTAACTTTTGAGTACTAGATAACCCACTGAGTTTTTGAAACTTAGACCCAACATTTAGACTAGCAAATGCCTTTTCAGTAGAGTGATCAGTATGCATATCAAGCCTTTGTTCATAACCCTTCAGAGAAGCAACCACTTCTTGGATTTCAAGGGTTTCAATATCCTTTGAATGTTCAATCACAGCACATATAGAGTCATAACTTCTAGGCAAGCTTATAAGTAATTTTTGAACAACCTTCTCCCTAGATAGTTCTTCACCATAACTTCTCATTTGATTCATGATGTCAAACAGTTTAGTAAGGTATGCAGATAAGGATTCATCATCTCTCATCCTAGTATACTCAAACTCTCTGCGTAAACCTTGTAATTTCACATTTCTAACCTGTTTATCACCTCTGAATTCTTGCTGTAGGATATCTCAAGCTCCTTTGGAGGTTTCTTTATTAGAAATCCTGGGAAAAATCTGATCAGTCACAACTCCTTGGATCAACCCAAGAGCTTTAGCATCCTTCATTATGATCTCCGCAATTGTTGAAATTTGAGTAGCTGCATCCTTCTCCTTCTTTTCATCAGCTATCACAACCACAGTAAATGATTCTGGGATAGTGAACCCAGTCTCTACAAGATCCCACAGTCCATGAGAACTGAGAATGGTTCGCATTCTGATATTCCAGAATTCATAGTTCTCGCCATTGAAAATGGGAGTGCGAAGTTCAGAACTCATTGATCCAGCCATGTTAGACACAGATCTTCGTTTTTGGAGATTTAAGAAACTCAATTTTTCAGCGATGAAGCTCAAAGCAAGCGATTCACTGAAGAACCCAGAAATCACAGATTCACGCCCAGATTAAAGCGATGAACCTGACTCTGAGGCCATGTTAGAGTTTTATGAAACAGCAGAGCACGAATCAAGAGAAATCAATAAGATTTTGATTTCTACTCAGACAATCATGAAGAGAAGGAAGAAAAATGAAGGTGCGAAGAAGATGAAGAGTTCTGTTTCTTTTCTCTGATTCTATTCAGCTATGACTGAATTGATGAAGCTACAAAACATAGAGTGGGAGAGAGATATAGCCATTTGAAGGCGCACTCACACACCTATTACACACACACACTCACGTGTACCTCACATGCTCACATATAAGTGAGTTGTTGTACCATGAGACACACACATCTAGCCTATTAGCTTTGATTTAATCTGAGTCTTACATTTCAAACTAAGAGTAAAAACTTTGAATTACAAAGAAACAAAACACTTTAATCAGAAACCAGCTGCAAAGCTTAAACATCAACACCTCAAGGATCCTCTCCTTCTTGCAGAGTCATGTTTGTGCTGATAATGTGTTGTAAATTACATTTTAAGAGTGGGTGAGAAAGAGGGACGACAGAGAAAGATGAAAGGCTAAGGTGTTTGTGACAAATATGTTTCACCACATGACATTATACTTTTATTTATACTAATCATGATAGGATTTCTTGTCTTACAGCAGTACAAAGTCTATAAGAATTTGATCTCCAAATCATTGAGATTCCTATTTAAGTTTACACAATCACATTCCTAAAACAAAATATTATTTACAACAACATGTACCTTATTGCTGCCCATTTAATTTCTCTTTTAATAATTTTATTTATAAGTCATAAGCGTTTATTTTTCATAAAACAGAACTACGTGTCTTGTTGAGAGCGAGCAGCTCACATGGCGTCATCTCAATCTTCATTGATCTCTCGCTCTATCAATCTCTACCCGTCGATTTCTCAAACTCTCTCCTTCATAGCAAGCAGCTCACACGGCCTCGTCTATTTGACAATTTATCTGCAATCACATGGCATTGTCACTAAAGTTCTGTTTTCTTGTAGCGTGACTGGTTATTATAATGGTGCATCTGTTGTGGGTGTATTGTTCTCTTCCAGAAATAGTCTGGCTGCTAAAATTAAATTTTGAAATAAGTCGAGGGTTGTCAAAAGAGTTGTTAGACACCATCAACATCAAGGTCATAAATCATATATATGAACGTGCTATGGTTAAAGTCAATAAGGGGATTACATTCAGATTGACCTCCATGATGACTTCACTTTGTGGAATTGATTTGCTCAGAAAGAATTTTTTTTTTTTTTTAGTACATTTATATTTTTATACTAAAGGGAAAAGAAGTTCGGTTAAGCCGTAGAATGGGCAGCCTAATTTGGTATCGAATTCGCCATCCACGAAATTCAAACTTAAGACCTCTCACTTTCAAGTAAAAATAAATACTAACAGACCGTAATACTGAATGACTGCTCAGATGGAAGTTTAGTTTCAATAAACTTCTCATTGTCATATTGTATGGTAAGGAATTTTAGTACTAAAGTGGACCCGAATGTTGAAAACTAATTGGACATTTGGAAGGGACTCTGTATTAATTTTTAATTAGTTTTTTAGAGCAGATAAGGATTGAGGTTAGCAATCTAATTAATGTGTTAAACCCTAATAAGACGTCCTATCTGGTTTGATACACAAGATCGGAATCATGTCGTCATCTTAGAGATATTTGAATGACACAGTTTTAACTCGATAATTTTCAAGATGGTTGACATGTGTAGAAGCATAAAAACGCACCGTCTGGTGTGAAGACTTGGTCATAACTCATGAACTATGAATATGTTTGAACTATATTATTATGGCTAACTCAGTTTGAAGTTTAGTTCACTTTTCCACTCCATTAATATAGATAATATCGTTGCTCAAAAAAAAAAAAATCAAATTGTTAGAGCTACTACTTCAGATTTGTATGATAAATTTGGTTGGCTGAAGGACAAACAAGCTACGAAGATTCTTCATTCAATAATTTAGGTATTCTAAAAAAATGATTCCTTTTTACAAAACAAGAAGTTTTAGGGGTTGTTTAATAACCACTTTACTTTCATTTTTTATATTTTAGCTTTTAGTTTTAGGTGTGGCTTTAACGCTACGTAACACTCAATGGTACGAGTGTTTTAGCTATTAGATTGTATTTTTCACAATTATTAGATCTTCAATTTTCAATCTCAACCATTAATTTTGTGTTTTAGCCATTAATTTTGTTTAGGTTGTACTTCTTCATTTTTTTTTTTTAAACAAAATCTGTTTACTAACTGTTTTCAGTTTCCTATGTTTAAAATAGGCGAGCAGTATAAGCCCTTCTCCGGCCTGGGAAAAGCAGCGAACTCTAGAAGCTAGGGAGTTGTTCGACTAAAAAATATGTTTAATAACTATTTTGTTTTCAGTTTTTTACTTTTTGTTTTCACATTTTTTAAAGTTGAAAATTCTCTTCCCAACTCTCGCATCCTCCATGTTTGACGTTCGGTTAATGTCATAGGGCATAGACTAGCCAAGTTGGCATTGCACTTTGATCATAATTTCTTTTGGTTTGAGGATTCTCTGGACATTATCCGTGATGTTTTGAATGATTGTAGTGCTTGATTACTATTAATCAATCTACTGTTTTGCCTCAAAAATTAAAAACTTATTTAATAACTCCTTTTAATTTTCAGTTTTCAGAAAAATGTAAATAAAATGCCCTAACAAAACATGACATGCAAACAATGTATGCATTTCGGCCCTTTAATTTAAGTTTTGATTTGGGCTGGGCTGAAATGTTATTGGGTAGAGCTTTTCATTTAGGCTTATTTTTGGCCCCTTTGCCCTAAAACCGACCACCAAGAGAATTCGATAAAATAAAAGAAAAACCTCTAGGCTCGGTGAGCAGTCTAACCTTGGTTAACGATGCAAGGGCAGCTCATATAGCTAACAATCTCTACCATTATGACTCGAGGTACTGTGTTAAAATATTCCTCCATTCTCCCACTTACTTGTGTTAAAAAAAAAGTCTTCGACATTTAGCTGAAATGATTAGTTTTTAACACTTAGTTATAGAAATAATCAGTTACTAAAGTTTTTAGTAACGACAACATATTGGTCATATATTGATGATACAACAATTAAATAACAACATAAAGATAATATAATGATAACATGATAAAAACCGATCATTTATGCAATCAAATATCAAAAACTAATCATTCCCACTAATTGCCCAAAAAAATTTACCCATACTCTCCACAAGCTTTGGCTTCCATCGACAGAAGTTTTGCTCTCTTTTGTCTTTTCTTATTTATCGAAATAAATGTACCTCTATTACCCAAAAAAGCAAACAGTTTAGTTTGATTTATTAGTATAACCAACCTTATGGATGGTTTGTTTGCAAGAAAGTTGTTGAGACCGGCCGGCATGCATGAGATGGAGATAATTGGGTCATCTTTCTTTATTTCTTCCATGTTGATTCACGTGTTTGCATGACACCACAACACGAACTCAGAGGCTCATAGTAGCCACTCCTTTACCAGATCCATTCAATGACTAGTGGAAGAAGTAAGCATTAATTCCCATGGCTATGCATGCATCATAGCGAGTAATAAAAGGAGGATGGTGTAAAATGTAGTAATGATTCAATGAACCCTTACACATATTTGTTATTAAGTATAAATTAGAGTAAAAGAAGAAGTAGAGAAAATCAAAATTATGTTAAAAGTAGTTAATTCACTAGACATATGATTATAAGCAAATTAGTTAAGGCCAAAAGATAAACTCCTAATGGATAAATTGGTCAATAATGACAATTACGAGAGGTATTAATGAGTCACCATCTGATGAGAATTTCCTTTAGTAAGGCTTATCATGACTAACAATAGATATGAACGAAGAGGTGTTAAGCATCCAACAATTGTCGATATTCTACAAACTAGCCGTTTGTGTAGTCATATATTGAAGAGTTTTGGTCATTTTTTGCCCTAACGATCCTACCGACTCCAACTTTTGGATAGTACATGGCATAATGAAGGCGTTTTACTAAGGCATTTTTTTGCCCTAATTCAAAACTATTGCTATAATTTACTCTTCCCAGATAATAGTGTATTGTGTTAGCCGACACCACAAGGTGTCAACAATAATTTTCTACGTTGTAGGGTTTCCGACTTTCCTCCTAATTAAGAGACAAATTAAATCATATCAATATCTGCCACTTAGTACTACGGTCTAGTGGTACTCTTTTTCACTGATAAGTGAGAGGTTTTATATTTGATTCTCACCAAAGGCGAATTTAAACCACATTATTGCTAATCCACTATGAGGCTAAGCTCACCCCCTCCCCTTGGGGTAGATAATATTGATTCTTTGAAAAAAAAATCACATCAATATCTCAACTGAACCAAATTTTGACATGAACAATTTCATATATATATATATGTGTGTGTGTGTGTGTGTTGGAATATGACATGATTATCTTGGCTTTACTATGTGTGTATTTGATGTATATGGAGGTGTAATATAAGATCTATGTATTGATATACATTTAACCAAGGGTGTGATAAGTGGTGTAACTTAACATAAGGGTTATACCCTTCTATAAGTGATGTGTCTTATTACGAAAGGATAAGATCATTAGAGAAGTATCACAACTCTTTGAAAAGATTATGATGAAGTCTATAAAAGGAAGATTCATTCCTACAATCATATTCAAAGTAAAACAGACTATCTTCTTCCCGTTGGGGTGTTATTTCTTCCTTGGCACTACTAATCAATAGTCTAACGACATTAGAGTTCAATCTTGTGACGATTATGTGAAATCATCAGTGATATCAGAGCAAGGCTCTTTGATATTATATAAGCAAGAAATTTGAAAAGGGAAAGGAGATTTAAGAATCAAAGGTACGAAATCTGGTTTTTATTCGTCTGGTTCATTCGTGGTATTGAAGTTGGTCAGGTTGAATTCAAGTATCTGGGTTGTGAATCAGTGATATTGGGATGTTAATTGGAACTTCATGTCTGAAGTGACTGGTCCCAAATTTGCAAATTGGTTTTATACACGCCTAATGTATAAAATGGTTTTGCAAGGTCAACAATATCAAAAGGGATAAAGATAGGCACACGGTTCGGGAATTGTGTCAAATTTCAGATTTTTACATGAGGCTCGTACAGATTAAAGTTTTATTTTTTTTCTGAATCCGCAGACTTGGAATCGCGATCTAGATATTTCTATTTATATAAGGCGTCCATGTAATCAACAAAAGTCTGCACCAATCTGTTGAATCCCCCATCAGTCGTACCAAAAAAAAACTAATAGTTTAAATATCTTAATTCTACTCTAACTAATACCGAGGTCTTTTATGATAAAATTTCACATCTGACGGATTGTGCAGATAGTAATTATCAAGTTGAGTATAATATCGGTGTTGTTGGAAATGGACCGTATGGCTCCTCTCTCTGATATTTCTACTTGGTGGGTTATAAACTGGTATTTTAATTGATCAGTGTCCTTTAGAAACTGTATCCAAAAGTTTTTAGAACAGCACAGAACTCAAAATTTCGCAGAAGAGACACAGGGAGGAGTAGTTAGTCGCCTTAATCGTTCAAATCACTAAAACTGGTTGGTTCTAGTTTGGGCTAATTGGTTGGTTCTAGACTTCTGCTCAATACTCTTTGGTGTTTTGCATTGAAATCCATAATCAGGACTTGCATATGGAAATTGATCGTTGCACATGGAAAAGAAGGACCACATACCTTCCAATCCATGAGAAAACTTTGTATACAATTTAAAGTGGGAGACACATGCATTGAAGGATCTCGGGTTATAAATGGGAGAATAATAATGAAATGGCTCGTCCCGCTATTCTCCAGCACATAGAAGATGATTTTATAATCCTTTATGAGGGGATATAATTCTTAGATTGATATCATCAACCTACTTATGTGATATATGTGAATCGCGTATCAAATGAAACTCATAGAGGCACAAAATTTTACTAGAGACCAAGACATGGTTGAAAATCAATGTATTGTCAATGATCAAGTGGGGGAGATATAATCAGCAATTATGATAATAATATGGTTAGTGATGTGTTACTAAGTTCTAATAGAGACAATTAGAACAATGAGAGGAAAAGAAAAAGGAAATCGTCTACAAGATTTGAACGGTATTAAAAACTTCAATCCTGAAGAGATTATTCAATTAGTGGGAGACCCGAAGGTGGGGATCCAAGCAAACTTTGTTTCGGTTTAAGTTATTAATCAACAAAGATGATTATGCTTTTAGTCAAGCATGAAGACAAAGTCAAGAGGGATAGCAAGAACTCAAGTCATGAAATTTATTGAATTAACTAATAATTATGTGTTTTTTTTTATTCTAGTGAATTTTTACAGCAAATTTTGAGTAAAAACATAATGATTCCTTCTTGATTAATTAATAAACAAAATTGTGTTTTAATCTGGGCCGGTAACCCTCATAAGACAGCAATCAGCAATGGGGTCGATGTGAGTTGTTTTCTTTGTCTTGTAAATTATTGGTGTTGTGGGGTAAGCACAAAGAACTTGAGGCAAAGAAAAGTTGAAGCCCCAATAAGATGATTAAATGGTGATATATACATTGATATAAACACACCACCGGTGGGCAGCGGCACAAACAAAGTTCCCACAAAACCCTAAAAATTTAAAGTCTCACCTGCTTGTGTCTCCAAGCATGTATGTATAACCACAACTTTTTTCCCAAACGTCAAAAGGCATAATTGCACGCTTACGCATCATATTTTGTGCTTTTCTAGGTTTTGTGGCGTCAAATTATGAAATTTTTTTTCTCTATCGCCGTCTTTCTTTACAATTTTGTATTTATCTCTCTTATCACATCGCATGACCAAATTGATGGATGACGAGGCTCTGCCGAAGGAGTGCTAGTGCTGCCATAAATTGAATGGTAGCTGGGATTTTGAGTCCTTGAACCAAGAAAATAGGTAAGAAAAACTTTAGTCCTACTTCACTCAAGGTTCTAAAAGACGCTAGGCACTAGTCAGGCGGCGGTTGGGGCTTAGCACCTAGGCGGCTATGCGAAGCCTAGATAGGCACCTAGGTGGACTAGGCGGATTTAAGTAAATCTATTGTATTTCATAAGTGTCTGTTTATACTTCAAATATATATAATTTCATCATAAACTAGAAAATATAATGACATATATATATATATATATATATATATATATATTATGAAGTATTAGAACATAATGAAAATATGGGGAGCAAACATATAATGTGTGTTTATTTAAGTGTTCAATAAGTGTCTTACAATTTATTGAAAATAATAAAATGCAAAAGGAAAGTTATCTATTTTCAACCTAGGCAAGTGTCTAGGCGGTCTATGCGCCATTTCTTAATTTTCAAATGCCTAGGCATTAATCGGGGTGGTGGCCAGTCGCCTAGCGCTTAGGCGGGACCTAGACAGCGCTAAGCGAGAATTTTTAGAACAATGACTACACTATTACCAACGTAAAAAGGGGACGATGTTTGGGAGGTTTCTGCAGAATCTGAAGGAGATATGGAGGTGGTGGATGAGAGAACAAAGTTGGGCAGATGTTGTTATAGCTAATGTGGCACCGGCAAATACATGTCGACCCCAAAGAATAAAAAACAAGGTCACAAAATTAGGTTTGGGAAAGCTAGGCTGAGTTTTCATACCCCATGACTGAAGTGGTGGTACATATCTAGTATGCCCACACGATTGGGTTTGGTCCACACGACTCCACGCAGGAAAGGAACAAAACAATTCAGATTGATCTGTAATACATTGACCAATGGTATAGTCAACAATTTAAGCTGGTACATACCTACACCATATATTGTGGATGATCATTTGGGATTCATGTAGCGTTTGAAAAGCTTTTGTTATGAAAGAAAAGATTCTAAAATTAACAAAATAGGAGGTAGAGGCTATTGTACTACTGACTTAATAGCAACCTTAATGAGTGTATGAAATTGTTCCAAAATTTTCATTTCAGATACCATTTTGGAATTTAAAAAAAATTTAATGTACTAAATATTAAAAATGAACAAAACTTAAGGTACTAAATTGAGATTAACCCTAAAAAATATTTTAAAAACCCATTTTCTGCTCATTTGAAATGAAAGTACTTTTTAAAAAACAATCCCAAATAAAGCTTAAAGATACTCTTTACATATCAAATTGTTTGCATGTTAGGTATATGCTTGCATACCATGCACAATATGATTGCAAATCACACACCTAACACCCCACGGATCGCAATTTTAATGCTGCTTGAACACAAATTTTATGCGTATCAAATTGCGCATTATACTATTTTTGGTAAGTATGATAGTTGATCTATTCAGGTCAGTTGGGTCACATCCTGATCCGGGCTCTACCACATTCCAGGTTCAATTCCACCGTAGCACGATATTATCCGCTTTGGATCCCAATCACGCCCTCACGGTTTTGTTTCTAGAAACTCACACGAGAACTTCACAGTGGATCATCCATCCTAGTCGCTCTCGCGCGAACTCGCTTAACTTCAGAGTTCTAATGAACTTCGAAGCCAGTGAGCTCCCAAAAGGCCTAGGATCCACTTCCCTAGACGTTGTAGGATCTAACAAGTCGAATTCATGACATGCTGACCTTTATTTTATTTTAAAGCCAGCAAGTTACATAGAAACCGGTTGGAACATGTCCTTTTATGCGGTAGACGGTAGTCAAATTGTAAAACTATTCCGTTTAGCAAAAATTTAATTACTATTATCACTTAGAAATATGTAAATAATCTCAACTGTAGATTTGTTAAGCTAAGCATGTTACTAACATATTGATCAAAGATTATTGCTTTGCAAATGACTTGGAAACTACAAGAATACCATCTGAACAATCATTCATACATGCATAGAGCTATTAGTCAACTATCTCATTGCTTTACCCTAACCATCTGAGGAGGTTGATGGATTTGCAGAATTCAAGCTTTTGACTCCATTTCTCTCGGAGGCACCAAACCACCTGAAGCAGCAGCTACATTATCCGATTCAGTTGCCTCCGCTGCCTCTCTGAACTTCTTGTAAATATCACTTTTGTAAAATTTTCTTGTCCTAATTACCAAAATAAAAGAAACAAGGCTCCCAAAAAATGCCACTGCAGCCATTATAATGAAAGCCAATTTGTAGCATTGCACCCCCACACAACGTAAGTCCTCCCCTGCTTTTCTAGTCCTTCCCAAAGCCTTCAATTGCTTCAAGGCCTCCGCATCGTATAAATTTCCGGCCACTTTGACATTGAGAAGATAAGCCCCAATAGGGCTAGCAGCACCACTAACATTGATCAGAGTAGCGTAGTACTTGAGGCCAAAGATCTCCGATACGATGGCGAAAATCAATGGCCATTGTGCCCCAAAACAGAACCCAATGATTACCGAAGCAAAGTAAAGAGAATTGGGGACGCCAAAGGCTATGAGAAGATGGCCAACACATGACAAGAGAAGCACAAGAGTGAGCATGAGGGGCCGAGGGAACATGTATTTTTTCAAAAGCACTTCCGAGGAGAAGCCAGAAGTGACTCTTCCGAGGTAATTCCATATGCTCACCAGAGATATAAAAGTGCTTATGCTGTCAGATGGGTAACCTAATGAGCTCCCAATCTGACCCAAGTTGTCGATGGCGGTTAAAGTCCCACCGACACCACAGCTTGTGGCAAGGAACAAGATCAGCATGTCGATGCTGAAAACTGCTTGCAGTATGGTGTAGTCCTCACCTCTATTCGGCCGGCTGAAGCAGCAAGAAGTTGGCTTCTGCTGGCTCTGTGTTTGTGCAGACTCTGCAGCAAGTGGCGGTGCTACTTCAACAGGAGGAGGAGGAGGAGCTGGAATTGGATTCTCAGCTACTACTTTGAGCTCAGATTGATCGTTCAACGCTCTTATTTTACTCTTTCGGATCTTCAATTCTTCGAATATAACAACGCTGAGGGGTAGACAGAGTAACAGAGTCACAAATGAAGCACTTGCGATGTACTCAATTCTTGAAAATTTGAGCTTGTGCTGTATAATAATTATAGCCATGAGAAATCCAGCTAGGCCGAGAGTAATGTAGAGAAGATTGTAGAAAACCTTGAGCTCATTTGATTGTCTGACGTACTTTATCAACCGAATAATCGGAAGAAACACCGTCGAAACAGAAGCCGGAAGCCAACCAATTAACAAAATCAGAGACTTTACGTCGTTTCCATAGAAAGCATGGAAGAGCTGCGTGATAATTGCACCACTCAGGCCAACAAGTCCCTTCAAAATCCCCAGAACACTGCCTCTACTTTCCGGGAAATTCTTCACACAGCTCACCACCGCGCCGGTGTTTGCAAACGTCTGTGAATTTGCACCTATGCAGATGTACAGACACATCTGCCACATGCGAGGCTTCGACGTCCGACCAGTCACCGCCAGCCATATCATGAAGTACCCGAAAAAGTTCATCAGCGCCCCGATTAACAGCACTACCCATGGCCCTGTTACCTCGTTGATGAGCCCGGCTATGATCCCGACATTACCTCCCAAGTCCTTGAAGAAGCTTAGAAGATTGACTGTCGTTTGATCATAGCCTAAAGAGGTTTTGACCTCATTTGAGTAGAGGCCGAACATGTACGTCGCGCCGGACATGGATAAGATAAGCATTGATGCAAAAACCATGAACCATCTGCCATGGAGAACTTGAAAGCCAAAGCTCCTCATCTCCTTGTTCCCAAAACCCGAGGTGAACTCAGCCGCCACCATATTTTTTTTGTTCTGGATAAGAATTTCCAACACTCTTGGGGTTTTGAGTTGTTACTTATAGCAGTATAGTGCATCTCCAATGTGTGTGTATATATATATATATATATATATTTAACAGATTGGCTGGAAGGGAGTGAGAACTGGATGTTTCACATTGACTATAAAGTTGGCCCACCTCAAGGAATCGTTGAAAGGTTTTTTTTATTTAGTGTGCACTGCAGACTTTGCATCCAGTTTGTGCTCCTTTTGCAACATGTGAAAACGCTTTTTGTACAAATTAACCATATGCATACAGACAAATTTACGCGATGTGAGGACAAAAGTTACAGTAAGGTTGCGGATCGCGTACCTAATACATATAAGGTATTTTTATATAAACATGATATTTCTTGTATTTTGGTCTTATTGATCAATTCGAGGCGCAAACTTATCTAGTGTAAAAATTAACCTAGTTAAGCAGCCTACCAAAATTTCTAGCAAGTTGATTTTGATTAACAAAAATAAAAATTTGATGACTAATTTAGCAGACGTCAACATTCTTTGTAAAAGGAATCTGATTCAATAGTGTAAATTAACCATATGCATATATACACTAACGTGATGTGCATTCTGCACGATCATTGTATACAAAAAATTTCGATAAAGATGACATAAGTAAGGTACTTCTCAGAAACGTATGAGATTAGAACTGAAATGGAATAGGATTCCTTGAAAAGTAAGAAAGCTATTTTACAAAACTAGAATATTTGTGGAAACAAAGAAACTAACCAAGAAAATATTCCTTCATGGACATATGAATTGTGAATGTGCATTAAACCAACATGTTACACGAGGCCGGCGGCAACTTCTAAAGTTTTTGAAATCCAGTCCTAACTAGGATAATATTCTATCACTGATATTCTATATGTATTAATCTCACTAAATTTTACGTCGATTCGATCAAATGTGAAAACTGAGTCTTAATCTCATTATTTAGTTACTCTTAATTAAAGAAATAACAAATTTGTTGACTAGTTTCGTAGACATCAACAGTACTTGTGAAAGGAATCGTACTTTTGTTACTGTCAGTCAATCTTGAATTAGACAACCATGACCATTACCCTGCTTTTGTGCTGTAATCTTCTGCATAATTTGCAGCTCGGGAACCCCAAAATATCTTTGAAAGTTGACTGAGCGTGCTTGCTGGAGTTACACATCTTGTAAGGAAGGTTATATGCTGATTTGCACAGCTGGCTTTGGAGCATTATTGGCTTCCATTTTAGTCAAGTTCAAGTTGGTTTAATAAAATTTAATTAATAAAGTGTTGAATGGCAGTATTAGTTTAAAATTTAAGTTAGATGAAAGTTGATGTACATCATATCGGCAATATAAATAGTAATTCAATTTAGTTATAAATTCATACTAGATCATTCCTCTCATTAATATAAGATTTATTATTGTCATATTTCTTCATGTATGATGAATTTTCAAGTATAATACGTAGACAATACAAATCAAATAATATAAAATATGTGTGGCTGTTAAATTTCACACGTGCGACAACTTATTCTAATGCCTTCAAAAGAAATATTTGATAAAGGCTTAAATGGCAAAATAGTTCGACTAGAACATTACACGTAATAAAAGTAAAAGTTAAGTACTAAATTTAAATATACATTATGTTTTAATTTAATTATTTTGTCATTCAGCACTGTAACAACCAACGCCACAAGAACATTCCAAAACGTGTTTTTCAACGTTTACTTATGCTTTTCTGGCGCCTGCCCTTTTATCTCGATTGGATGCACTTATTAAAGTGGAAATCGTAAAAGCAAAGATATTCATCACCTCAAGCAAGACCTTTCACAACCAGTTACACATTGAGATGTAAGATAACCGATTAAAAGCTGGTCACGTCACAATTTTTAATCCGTACCGTGGAGTCGTGCGCCATTTTATATGGCCAATAATATGCATATGGCACCTCAACTAATTATTTAGTTTTTGTAACACTACTCTTTTTCATTTAAGAAAAGCAATAACAAAGAATTCATTGATAGGATTGTGGTCCTACTCCACTACACATGCCTTGAAAAAACACTTTCACCCCAAAGATTGAAAACTCGTGCTCATAAATTTACAAAAGAATAAGAAATGAAAGCTCAATTGATGTACACTTTTGAATTCTATGAGCATCTCTATTGAAAATGTCAAAAGATAATTGTTAAATGTTAATTTGATTGTTGATGTAGTAATGTCAATTTTTTTTTCAACCTATATGTTTTTTTTTTTTTGGTTATAAATGATATTTATATAACCTGTTTAAAAAAAATCAATAAAAATACATTTTTTAAGATTTATAATTAGTGTAAACAGGACCTACATAATAAAATAATTAAAGAATTAATTGATATTACTTTTTTCAAATGTCAAATTTGACAGCAAAAGACTCATATATCATTTCTTGTAGGATTGACATACGGTTAGATTTTTTTTCCTACTTTCAAATTTAATTGTGTGTTATTCTACTTAGAATTTAACATATTCTTTAGAGACGGTCTAGCAAACAAACAATTGTTTTGCCTAATTATGATCTCACCAACTGCGTCATATTCCCGTCAGACCCCTGTTCCTCGGATACAATTTGATCCTTCTTCGGCCAAATCTCAATTTGTGGAAAGCCTTCGATGACTTCCTTATGAAAACATCAATTTTTATTTAACGCAAAAGACAACTTTAGGTGAAAAATTTCAAGGGAAGACCCGTATTTTGGGAATATGACATGAAAAATCAAATACCAATACGGTATGATTTGACTATATCTTAAGCTCCAAATCTTGTCTTTTAGGAGCTTTGGATAAGGGAAGATATTTGAGTGGGGGTGATGATTTTTCTAACATGATAAATACTATAATACGAATCAACTTCGAAAGCAAATTTCGACTGGATACAAATATTAGTTTGGTTTTAAATACAAACGATTTAAATTTAATATATCAAACACGTTTAGCTTATCTAGTATCACACGACAAAAAGAGGTGGATACATTTCATTA
The DNA here is from genome assembly GCF_963583255.1 of Pyrus communis. Taxonomy (NCBI): domain Eukaryota; kingdom Viridiplantae; phylum Streptophyta; class Magnoliopsida; order Rosales; family Rosaceae; genus Pyrus; species Pyrus communis. The sequence continues at coordinate 11,429,437 of NC_084811.1, read as the reverse complement.
ATCAACAAGAACAATTACAAAGGATGACACGTGGATATATTTTCTTCAATAATCAGTATATTGATTTGGAGTTAATTTGCACAGAGAAACATAATAAGTAAATCGCTATTTGACTACCACAAGCACCATAATTAAGAATGTTTCCCAAAGACGATAAAAGCAATAAATATATTATGGGACACACAATCATCACCAACAAGTGAGACCATGTTAAAGCCATCAATGACAGACAATGCAACATATGATACCACATGTACATGTATGGACTTAAAGGGTTTTTTTTTTTTTTTTTTTTTTTTTTTTTTTGTTTTTGTTATGATTTTGGATCAAGTGAACTTTTGAAATCATAGAGGGAGTGTGTCATCAAGTTTTGGAATAATCTTGTGTTATTGAATTTCAAATTAGGGTTGATTAGTAGTAGGCACAGAGTAGAAGTAACAGGAATTAAAACATATTTTCGGGTCAAATCATCCATGCATTCGAATGGACAATCAAAGATGCGTGGATGTTTTGTGACCAAATTCCAAAATCCAGATTTGAATGGCATTGGTTTAAGTATTTGACAATTCAATCAGATTGGACCACATAATGAATGATTGGTTTCTTCTGGCTTCAAGGGTATTTGAATTATTGGGGAGTAGTCAGTATATTTGTCTTTAAGTTCGACTTAACCTGCCTAATTAGTAGGAGTTTTTATGCCTAATTAGTAGAATTATTTATGCCTCGCCTTTTCAGAAGGCCCAACTGCAGGACCAGTTTCCAGTTTTGCTTGCCCAAGTAGTAAGGGTTTAAGCAAGTCTGGGCTTGGTTGGGAAAGTTTGACCATGTACTGAGTTCATGCAGCTCTAATGGACAGGTTGGCCTTTTTCGCCTAGAGGAGAATTATTTCCCTTCTTAATCACTTTATCTTTCACTTCCTGTCTATTTAAACAGTTAAGATTAAGTCACATTAACATCTTATATTGATTTTTTTATAAGGACAAAAAGACAAAAAACAAAGTGTGAGAGGAAGGGAGGGAAGATGATGGAAATAGGAGGAGAGAGAATCCTACTTCTTTTTGCCTTTGTCGTTGCAGTACTAGCATAAGTTGTTGGCAATTTTGTTGGCGACTATGAGTTCTTGATGTGTACAAGACTCACTTGCATCAACGGCCAAAGTCAACCACACATCTATGGGTGATCTAAGTTTCACTTGTATTTTCTGCTAGTCTCTATTAAGTTTGCATCAGATTGTACATAACTTATCTCAACCTAACGTAACTAGGGTTTTGCATAAATCAGTCTTCTTTACACAGTTTATTACTTGCTTACATGTTAGAACTATCATACTTCTTGTCATAGACTCAAGTTTTCGTTATCCATGAAACAGTCTAACAAATGGACGGTCAAGATCAAGTATTACATTAGATATGTCAAAAGAATGAAACTCAGATACAAGCCTTTTTTTTTTTTCCTCTTTCTCCAGATAGAGAAAGATCAGACGAAATTAGCTATTGGGCAATAGTCACATGCGAGGCACTTACTCTCTCCAAATGGGGGTTAGATGGTCATGCCCTTGTTTGTAAATTAATTGGTCGCTCATTGGCCTGCATTGAGATGTTTGCTTAATACTGTATTTAGATTAAGCTAGTGACCATTTTTAAGTCCATTTAGATATGAGATCGACACAGGAAAATGCCTAATGGAACTCCTTCGATTAGGAAAGGGATAGCTCAACTCCTGGATATATCTGTTCTATTATTTTATTTTGCGAACATAATTGCCACCAATTTTTTTTTGTTCACTTGTGATGTATCCAATATGGCCGTCTCATTGTTAATTAGAACATTTCTTGATTGCTTAATTAGCACATACACAGCAAATCAAATGTCAAACAGTCCGTCTACGATCAAGTAGTTATGGGTTGTTATATTGTATGGCTGTCTGAACGTTTATAGTGTTATTATAGTTTATAATTGTGGAAAAACACAATATCACGTTTTATTCAATGCAACGTGAAATGAACGAGTGAGATTAAAAAAAACATATCATATACATTTTGCACTTTTATCTACTCTGTAATATATTGGTACACTTGAAAATCGCCTGATATTATAGTCACACGCGCCTTATTTAGTGTGTGACATTAATTCATTATCCTGACAACAAGAGATAATAGGTCCAACACAAGAATCAGAGTTAGTAAAGCCAAAGGTTTCAGTCCATGAAGTACAAAACAGAAGATAACTACGTACCATTGTCGCTAACCATCCGTTTTAAAGGGACGATTACTGTGGCAGTTACTGGCTACCTACCATGGAATCCAGACCATATTTCTGTCTTCTCATTGCTCAAAGTTCTTTGATTTGTCTAAGTCATCATATATTGTTATGTAATTGTCAATTTATAACCTTAACTTATGTCGAATCTTCAACTATATATAGTTACCATATTTTTCCTATAATTGCATGGCCCATTGCTCCAGTCAAGCCAACAAAAGCCGGCCTCCTTGTAACATACACAGTTGTCTTTGCTCAGATTCATACGTAGCTAGCTCTTTCCTTCCTCTCACTTCTGTTACTGTCTAGGCTTTAATTTCTTCCACAAACTTTAGTTCTGAGGGGGAAAGACGTTAGTTAGCTATGGAGGATGATGCTAAGAAATTGGAAGAAGGTCTTCATAAGAAGGATGATGATTTGATTGACAAAAAAGTAACAACACGTAGTGATCGTAATGGCAGTGGAGATTTCATTGCCCATGATCATGAGGATGAGGAGAGGAAGAAAGTGGATGCGGTGGCTCCTCTGGAAGAGAAGGAAATCAGGGAGGAGCAACCAGTTCTAGTGGTTAAGCAAAAGAGCAAGAGAGTTGCTACTTTGGATGGATTTAGAGGCCTTACCATAGTGGTACGTACATTTAAGTTAGAGTCTACTATATGCTTTGTCATTGGATTTCACATACTCAACCGTTATGCTTCACAATCTAACAACATCATTCGTTATGTATTGAATATCACTTAACCAACTATTAAGGTTATTACTGTGTAATTAACAACATATCATAATTTGAACGCTCTGGTAAGAGAACATTTTGCTCACATCTGTATGTGCACATGTAGGTGATGATATTGGTAGATGATGCTGGAGGAGCATATGCGCGTATTGATCACTCACCATGGAATGGATGCACATTGGCTGATTTCGTGATGCCCTTCTTCCTCTTCATTGTAGGCGTCGCTATAGCCCTTGCTTTCAAGGTATACCATATACATACACACTGCTCCTTTCAAGTTTTTTTTTTTTGAGTCACATTGGAGGGTTTTAAACTTCGAACGTACGTTATCTACTATCCATCACCCTACACAACCTCACCGCTAGGCTAACCCCAGCGGCTTCTTTCAAGTTCTTTTATCGCGCTTGCATATTATGTAACGCACACTACTAAATACATAAGGTAATTAGTAATCTTATTACCTTTGGACTTTTGGTTAATTAAGTCTAGCTAGATGGCAGAAGTGAACAAATTCTTAATATACTCCTTAAGCAAATTGGATCATTGCCATAACTACCAAATATGTGAAAATTTTCCATTTTGCAGAAAATTCCGAAGATAAATGATGCAGTGAAGAAGATTATCCTAAGGACATTGAAGCTCATGTTTTGGGGAATTATTTTGCAAGGTGAAAGTCCTCTGTCAAGAAAAAAGCCTTCCTTTTCAAGAAACTTTGTTTAAATAATAACACATCGAATTTGTTGTTGTTCCAAATTTCAATTCTCTCATTCTCATGTGTTTGCAGGAGGATACTCCCATGCCCCCGATGATCTTGCTTATGGAGTTGACATGAAACAAATCCGATGGTTCGGCATCCTCCAGGTATTTCCCTCAACCCAAATTTATGTTTAAGCTTTTTTTTTTCTGATGAAACTCACTTAAGGACTAATTAATCTGACGTTTCCAAATCTAATCTCCTCGTGTTGTGTATGTGTTGGTAAAATGGCGGGCAGAGAATAGCATTAGTTTACTTTGTTGTTGCTCTAATTGAGACAGTCACCACCAAGCTCAGACCAACTTTACTTGCCCCTGGACACACCTCGATTTTCACTGCATACAAATGGCAGTGGTGAGTTATATAACAGAGTATGCCCTTAATTCAAATTTAATATCTTTGTTCTATGTGAATATATATTTTTTTACCATTCTGCAGGATTGGAGGGTTCGTCGCATTCCTTGTCTACATGATCACAACATTTTCATTATACGTTCCAGATTGGAGTTTTCTGGTAGACGAACAGGACGGACCGAAAAAATTCTTGGTATGTATATTTGTTTCGGACTAACCATATCGGAAGCTTTCAGCATACATTACAAGTTCTGGCACTGCTTAACATTTACCTTTTTTTTTTTTTTTTCCAGGTGAAGTGTGGGATGAGAGGACATCTGGGACCTGCCTGCAATGCCGTTGGATATGTGGATCGACAGGTCTGGGGAATAAACCATCTCTACACACAACCCGTCTGGAGACGCTTGAAGGTTAGCTCTTAGCTCTACTTGATGCAGTTTTATACCGAGTGCACTACATTGTGTTTGTGTATGCGTATTTATAATAGAGGCGTGACTTACAGCAAGGGTTTGTTACTTGTAGCTCAAGTCATTACGAGCATTTATGCATGAACCTGAGGTCCTGCGTTATGAGTTTGTTGTTAATATAATATGATTTTTAATTTGTATGTGACAATTTTGTAGGCCTGCACGCTTAGCTCTCCGAGTGATGGTCCTCTTCGAAAGGGTGCTCCAGATTGGTGCAGGGGGCCATTTGAACCTGAAGGCTTGTTGAGGTATGTCAGTTGACCAACACTAAAACCAGGGAAAGTACATACTTGTAAGGAACAAATGTGAAACTTAACCACTTTTGGTTACTCTTCTTTCGCAGTTCGATTTCAGCTATCCTTAGTGGCGTCATTGGCATCCATTATGGCCACATTTTGATCCATTTCAAGGTTACCCATCTCTCTAAACTCGCAGATTACTGCAGTACTTCTCAGTTAAATTTGAAATTTCAATAAGGATGATGAAGTTGGGTTCTCATGCAGGGTCACGCGGAGAGGCTCAAACAATGGGTCTCAGTGGCTGTTGTCTTGATCATCATAGCCGTCATTTTACATTTCACAGACGGTAAGCTTCCTTCCCTTTTTGGTGCCTTCTTGGCTACGCGTACGTCTCAAGCAATCTATGTTTTTAAGTTTTCTTAATTAACGTGTCCCCTCGCTTTCAGCTATTCCTATCAACAAGCAACTCTACAGCTTCAGCTATGTTTGTTTCACCGGCGGTGCAGCTGGACTAGTTTTTTCTGCATTTTACTTATTGGTAAGCCAGTTAAATATGTTCAATCCCGTTCACATTTTCATTTCAAGTGCAATTTAGAAACTAATGCAGGGATAATTAATGACTATCTGCTATATGATGCACAAACAGATCGATGTTTGGGGCTATCGGACGCCATTTTTGTTCCTAGAGTGGATAGGAATGAATGCAATGCTGGTGTTTGTGATGGCAGCTCAGGGCATCTTCGCAGCATTCGTAAACGGATGGTATTATGAATCCGAAGACAACAACCTAGTAAGTAGTGTACCAACCCTCCTTGTAAAAAATCATACAAAATTGCTTTTCTTCGTAACAATTTCCCGGAACTGTTTACAGGTGAACTGGATCCAAAACCATGTTTTCATCGATGTGTGGCACTCAGAGAGGCTGGGAACCCTCTTATATGTGATATTTGGTGAGATCTTGTTCTGGGGAGTAGTTGCAGGCATCTTGCACAAATTGAAGATATATTGGAAGCTCTAGAACCAGAAATTGTTGTCACATTCGAGAACTGATTTCCGTCCACCTCGTTTCTCTTTCCCCACACTTTTCGTCTACTTTTGTTTGTTGATCCTCCATAGAGGTGTGCGGAAATCACTATTTCCTTTACCCTTCATGGGTTCTTTTGGGCATGGATTTTGTGTTTTTTATTATCTAGTGAATAGATTCTTCATGTTTTCTATTATCTTGTGCGCTTATTATACAAAATGTAGTAGTATGTGTACAAAATCCCCCCAAAAAGTATGTGAATTATCAATTAGTGTTGCAAATCTTTATAGAAAATTGAAGTGTCCAGCAGTGCTCAACTTGGAGTGAATGCAATAGGTGAACCTATCTGCAGTCAGTGAAAGTTCTCCAACTTTGTGACCTGAAACACCTTCTTTTTTTTTCTTTAAAGCATGAGAAAAAGACTCTTGTGAATTGAAAGAAGCCACCGATTACCACGGGATGGCTCAATGATTGGAAATGAATTTCAGGCTTGTATCTTGGGTTCGATTCTTGATGTTAATGAATCGCATGATGGTGGCTAAAGGAAGACTGAAATACCGCTATGAGTCTTCCTAAGCCCTGGAATGATGGACTAGCTGACCGTGGCGTCCCCGTTTTCGAATTGAAATAAACCACCACAATAATGGCCACAACAAGACAACATGCATAAATTTGTAAGGACCAATGGTGCTAGGAACCCTGTCCTGCCCGCCAAAATGTTCCAAGATTGATGCAGATATTTAAGAGTAAAAAGGATTGGAAATTGGAATCAGCATAAAAAGAGACATGGAGAGAAATACATCAACGGTGTTGCTGCCTCGTAGCCAGTTGGGGTATCTTCTAGTGTCAATCTTTCATCACGTGAGGAAAAACCAACATTACTATGCGAGAAAACTTAATTAGTAACTGGTTATAAATAAACAAAAAAATATATAACCGGAAATAACTGAGAATATCTTGTGTTTTGGATCTCCTAAAACTTCCTATTATTATCACTCCCTAAGACCATCTCCAACCTTTGGGCTAAAAGCCAAATTCTCCAATCATTCTGGCCTAAAATTTTAGCCCGGAATTATTAAATAATGAACTTAGGCTAATTTTTTTCTTAAATCAAATTTAAAAAATAAATAAATATGTAGACTATCGTAAATTAATTTTATGAACATTTTAATCTAAAAATATTTAAATTCCGATAAGTATTGAAAAATCACTAAATTTTCCGCAAAGCAAGCCTTCAACTTTCACCAACCGTTCAACTTTCATCAATCATCCTCTATATAAACATAGGTCCAATTTAGTTGATCACACAATCTTTCAACCTTCAATCATCCTTTATATAAACATAGGTCCAATATTAGTTGATCACACAATCTTTCAACCTTCAATCATCCTTTATATAAACATAGGTCCAATATTAGTTGATTACACAATTTTTCAACCTTCAATCATCCTCTATATTCACCAATCTTTCATCTTTCAAAGAGTTTTTGTTTCCTAAAAATCCTCAATATCTCATAAATGGGTGATAGAAGAAGGCGTAGCAAGGCAATGCAGATGACACAATACCAAGCAAGGCTTGACATTGAAGATGCAGAATTGATCAACGTTGAAGCTGAACTTGTAAACTCATTTATGCAATATGAGCACCATGGCGAATCTAGCCATCGCGGTTCTGTCACGGGGCGTTCATTTGTGCAGCGTGATAGAGAAGAGTATCATGAACAAATGATGAAAGATTATTTCATCAAGCGTTCGAGATTTCCTGCTCATGATTTTCGGAGGCGGTTTCGAATGAGGAGAGAACTGGTAGAAAGATAAATTAGAAGAATTGTAAGATAAATTTGAGTTTTATGTGGATGTTTGAACAAATACATAGGTATTTACCGAGTTTTTGGGTGAATTTTGAATTAAATAATTTTTTTTAATTATTTTAGCCGTTGGATTTAAATTTGGGCCATTACATTTATTTTTTTTACCGTTAGATTTGATCATATTCGATCTCAGCTGTTGGATTCAATATATTTTAAAATAACATATTTTTTAACAATAAAATTTGAATATGGACCGTTGGATCATATTTGATTATATTTTTTTAAAATAACATATTTTTTAAGCCGTTAAATTTGATTGTATTCGATCTCAACTAACGGTCCTTAAATGCTGACCATTTGATGCGGAAAAAAACCATTGGGCTCGGGGAAGTGGCCGACAGGGGCCCTAACAATGAGGCCCCCGTTGTCGGGAGCTAAACGAAGGCGGGCCGCGTGGGGCACATAGGCAAGTGGGTGGGCCATGACTAGCCCAAAGTTTGGCGAGTCCACGCATTTGGGGTTGGGGGGGTAATTTAGCATTCAGCCCAGGGTAGGAGGAGGTCTAAAAGGAATAGTGCAACAATGACCATTTGAGGTAAAAAGTAAAGGATAAAAAACACGTTAAAGGCAATCACAAAGTTCATGACAAAGACCCAATGTGTTGTTAACCCGATATAAAATATCAAGAAAGAATAATGATTATCTGTACAGCAGATATTTGTGGCAAAGAAAATTACAAGTTTGAAAGTCACTCTCAATCAGTACAGGTGATTTGGCATATTTTTTAGTTCCCTTGATGGAGTTGAAGAACATGTACAAAATATGTTCCTGTAACAGAACGCAATATGCGACCAAAGAACAGAAATACCTTAGTATCCTATGTATCGGAATTTTTAACTGTTCAATCTTGGTTATTGTAACTTTTAACCGTAAAATTTTAATCATTGTATCTTTAAGTAAAAATCGAACCGTTATAAATCTAAAACTCTAAGATGAAGGAGGATTCTCTTCTCTCTCATCCCCTCCTTTCTTTCCATGCGTTCATTCCATTGCCAAAGTGATTCAAGGCTCAAGATTAGGCCATGTCAACCACACTGTCAATTGCTTTGCAGGAGCTGGTAAATAGCACTTAAGAAAATTTCTGTAATGCGTTTTATTTTTTTCCAAGACAATATTCTAAATTACTCTAATCAACAAAAAGAAAATGGATTCAACTTGCTTATGAAAACGCTTACGCTGATACTGCTCTAGCCAACTGGCCTAACCATCATCACGAGAGAGAGTGAGAGAGAGAGAGAGAGAGAGAGTTGGCAATGGCAAATAGTTATTCTTTAATTTCTAATTATAAGTAAACTCGAGCCTGCAGAGGGTACATACAAAAAACATAAAAAGATAGGCTGCCTAGAAGTGTTGATCCAACTGACCAAACTACATCCATCCATCACGAGAACCTTACTTCTTCAACTATAATACAACATGAAAGAGATGGCACCCTATCTGTTATCTACCTTTTTACAACAATATGCAGGTGCCATGACGAGAGCTCTACTCTCCCCTCCGTCTTCCGAGTTCTGACTACTCATTTCTTCGAGTTCTTACTGTACAGAGTTTGTACGCAGAAGCCGTAATATACGATATGCAACCCGCTTGGGCTTTTAACTGCATATATCCCATCTATCGTATTTAGGGATGTGGCGACCGGGCGAATAGTGCTGTGCAGAAACGCACAAGCATCCAAGAAATATAGCATTCGCATTTGTTATCAATCCCAACCCATCAGCATCTTCCAAACTTGTTCCTCAATCGTGCTCCTTGGAACTGACAAGCCAACTCCTTCGTCAATTAAGACTCTATAAACTTCCCATTCCCTATCTGCAATCAGATGCCGTCCAATCTTAGCCTGGAAAAGAAATAAGAAAATTGTAATTAACCCAATAGAGAAAGGTAAACAAAGAACCGAGTGATCATAACAGTAAATGTCTTCCAACTCTTGGCCGGAAACAATGACCTAAAGATAAAACTATGGAGCCTGTCTAGTTAGCACCATTAGCATATGCATGAATAAAACGAGATCATAATTTGTAAAACTATGATTTTTCTGTCCCATCAGTTGTTACAGGAGCTGGGATGATATTTTGTAAAAATTCGATAAAGTGAAGATAAGGAAGTACCGAAAAGACACCAACGTCCAGCATCTTGAAAGCAAGGGTGATATCATAAAAAACAAGAGGCCGGCCCTTGCCAGATAGTTCCACAGGGTTTGCAACAAGGAGCTCTGTGTCCGGACCGCGGTTAACAATAGCTACTCTGAGAGGACGAATCAGTTCCAGCTGCAAACGGGATGTCAATGCAGTCTGCTTGCTGGAGTCAACTATCTTCTTTCCATCAGCTTGCATGACGAACAAGTCAATCTCACAGTGCCTTTTTGGTTTTATAGAGAAGCGCCCATAAGAGATCTGGTTTGTCGCAGCGTTTAAATATCATTATCACAGAATTATATAGTGCGTTCCTTTCTTGATGCAAATGTTGCGTTAGTTATGTACCTGAATATTGTAATCCTTTAGCGTTCTCATTATATCATAAAGAAGACCTTTGTGGTCTATGCAACTGATTTGGACCAGCGTGTGACCAGGACTAAGCGTGTTATCCATAGTCACAGAAACACTTTTGGAAGTGAGTGATCCACTTCGGAGTTCTTTGGGCATTTCCAAATCAAACATGTCTTCTGTAATTGCAGTTGGAAGAAATGAAGATGCCTGCGAACATGCAGTAATCTCAGGGCCAACCATTTCAATTCCACAACTTATCATGGCGTCCCCCGTGACTTCTTTTAAGTAGTCATATACCTCCTCCTTTCTCTTATTTGTATGCATAAGTTCCCTGATAAGGTCACAGTTTCAGAAATTAAATCACTTACAAACACGAATAAGTTGAATGAGATGATTGCACCATTTAAAGATTCCTAACAGATCAACATAAAATGGTTCAGATTCAATATGAATGCTTAAAGTTCAGACCAATGGAATGTTTGAGTCATTCAACTTCTTCTATTCCGCGTGCAGGGCCTATTAAACTTGTAATATTCCCTATAATTCCATGGAACATCATGCTTTACAGAACAAATGAAGAAATAAGAACCTGGTGTCTGTGACGAAAAACAGGTCCATCACTTTCTCATCTGGAGTTGTGGATACCTTAACTTTCTTTATCGTCAGCTCAAGTTCACAGAGGACACCCGTCACATCTGCGCAAAAAATTAAAAGCATGTAAGCCACCGATTAATAACATATATAGTCCTGTGCCTCATGGAATGGTTCTCACAACACAGCAGAAGCAGTTTTTTTTCAAAGCACAGCAATACCAAACCAGCCCTTCATCTTGGCTCCTAAAAGTGGCTACTTTGAGATTGTTAGTTCGCATTTTGTCCCTATGAATTCTCAACAATCAAACAAAACTCGAATGGAAGTTCTCGAAAATTTCAACGGCACACCATAAAACCTTCCACCATGATGATCTTTTAATAAGATTAGCAATAAAGTGAAGAACAAAATTCTTCATTCAACCCCAATTTCTAAACAGTTTAAGAAACTTGCAAATATAGAAACAAGAATCGAATGCCGAACAGAAAATTACCATGCAAAAGTCCTCGTCGATTGTAGCAACAGAACTTGAGAAGGAACACATCAGGAGGCTTTGGGGGCTGCAATTCGGAGCGGTAGAACGAAATCCCAGAAGCCGAAGAACAAGAAGGGCAGGTCCCCACTAGCCTCTTCTTCAACAAACCCCACCTTGTCTCTGGACTCCCAATCACCCAAAACACTAAGTAGCACCATTTCCCATCCGTCGATACATCTTCATAGCACAAAACAGAAAGGGGAATTAGAAAAACACTTCCAAATTCAAGCACCCATTTTTTTTGTTTTCACAGAATTTGATCAACACACCCATAACCAGTTTCACAAATTCATAGAAAATCTCAGTAACCCCTGTCTGGTTTAGCAAAATAGAACATACCCATCAAACTGTTTTGAGAAAATACAAATACAAAAATGAAAGAGAGCCTAATCAATCCCCTGTTTGGTTGCTGAGAAAACAGAAGAAAGAAAATTTCACACCCAAAAGAAAAAATATTGAACCTTTACAAATTTTTTCTTCAGAAAGTGAGAAACACAACCAAAGTAATCAAATTTCGGATTCCTTTCTTTCCCTGCATATTCTGAGCAACCAAACAGCATGCAAGAAGAAGAAAAAACACAAATCCATTTGAGCAAATTTACCTCCCCGGACAATGCTAAGACCAAAGAAGAGAATGATGCGACACAAGTCACAACCCAAGCCAGTCTTGTCCGGACAATTGATTGTAATTACACTTGGGTCCCCTTCTTTCTCCGCCTGCGTGATGATCACCACATCATCATGCAGAATCCCCATCTCTTCTTCTTCCTCCTTTCAGTTCTTGGATTTGAAAGTTTGAATAAGAAAAACAGCTGTTCGGCTTTTGGAGTGATGTTCTTTGCTTCTGCGGAAGATGAACAGAGAGAGAGAGTTGAGTGCTGGGGGTTCCTTCTCCTTCCTCTTACTTCACACCTTCTGCTTCACTTGTTCTTCTTGTTGTCGTGGCTTTCTTATCACTGTATCTTAATCTTCAAGGCTCATGTTTTTATAGGTCTTGTGTATAATGGACACGAGATTATACTGGTTTCGTGGGCTTGAATCTCCAACCATAGGTCTACGCTATTATTCACACCGTAAAATCAAAAGGTTAGTTTTACCTCCGCTTTTTCGAACTCGATTTTAATTTAATTTAACTTTTTATAATTTAAAAGTCGTTATTCTATTCTTTAAAACTCATAATTCGTTTCATTTTTTCCTTAGAACTCGAGTTTGATTATATTTTGCTCCTTGAAACTTGAAAATCGTATTTATAAAGCTCAAAAATCTCTACATATTGCCTTAGATTTGTTAATTTCTTATGTGAGTTTGATTTGGATGTGCCAAGTTAATCAATTTTATTTTCATCTCTTCAATTTCTTTTAAACTAAGTATTCTTTAATTGTTGAATGTTAACACATAATAGAGATTTAAATCAAATATATTGCACATGTGGCATTGGGTGTTGCGCCCCACATATACTTTACGATGCGACCCTATAAGTTTCAAGGAGAAGAGAGAGTCCACAAGTCAAAGTGTAACAAATTGAGTTGCAGAGAGTAAAGTAATAACTTTTGAATTATAAGGGTAAGGCCGATATATTAACACTTAAATAATTTCATCATTTTGTATTCCCAATTACAATATATCCCTTTCTAAAATTAATAAAGGTTGTTTTTCTTTAACATTAATTGAGCATTAGTGTGTTGGGTCGTTCAACTTATAAAATACTTCTTTTTTTTTTCTTTTTTTGAAACACACTTATAAAATACTTTTGGTCTCAATCATCCATCATTTTTTTCCAACTCAGTTCGTTCCACCCCTAAAAGAGGAGAAATTTTAGTTGTAATGGGAATACGGATGGTACATCATTTGTTTTTATGTAAGTGGTGAAAATTTTAATTTTTAAGTTATTAATCTTTTAACACACATAACCCACTATTTCTATAGGGACATGTGGTGTATCACTTCATGTAACGGTCACACTGAAAAATTTCTTCAAAGAAGGAGGAACCCCTATTTCTTTCTTTCCAAGTTGGAATTTTTTTTTTTCTCGAAGGTCAAGTTGGAGTTCTTAAAACTTAATTAAAAATAATATAATTAAAATTGGAAATATGCATAAAAAATTTGGTGCCAATGCTTCTTATCTGAAACGTAAGCAACCAACAGCTCTATGACGTGGCATCGACCCGGTTCGATATCATTGGACCTAGAGGTGGAAATTTTTACCAAATTACCGTATCAACCATCCTACCAACCATACCATACCAAATTATTACCAAAAATTTGTACCAATTGGTAATGGTACGGTATTTGTACCGTATCATACTGTTTAGGTATGGTACTGGTACCCAAAATCAGTACCGGTGGTATACCGTACCTACCAATATTATTAATATTATATTATGTATTTATTCATATAATTATTTGAGGGCAAAATTAATGAAATTTATAATAATTATTGTAGAAGTGTAAAAAATGTAAAAAAAATATACAATCACTCATAGTAACAAGCTTTACAACTTTCATGAAAAGGTCAATTTCAAAATCCAATACTATAATCCATAAACCTTAAATTTATATTTAACCGCCAATTGTCATTTATGCTTTATTCTTCTTATTGAATTTCATTTTTTAAATTTTTTTTTTTTTTTTTAAACATGATCATCTGGCGGATGTAAGAAGATAAACAGTTCAGATCTTTGATATCACGTTTCGATATGTATGGTTAACTGAAATATGAGTTGATGTCATATAGTTTGTAGAAACTTTATAAACATCAAGCAATATTTTCATTAACCGTAAAACTTTGAACATAATATCAACGATCCAAACCGTTCATCTTCCTGCATCCTCTAATAGATCATGTTTTCAAAAAAGAAAATCCGAAAAAAACAAAATTTGATGAGAAAAATGAAGCATAAATGTAAACAACAATCAACGGTTAAATTTTGATCTATGATTTATATGATTATAATGGCGAATTTCAAAGTTAAGTTATTCACGAAAGTTATAAAGCTTGTCATTACAAGCGTTTATATATTTTTTCTATATTTTTTACACTTCTACATTAATTAAAAGATATTATATTTTGGGCAAACTAAGTGGTGTAAAACAAAATGGCAATTACCATTGGCATACCATACCAACCAAACTATTTGGTATATTGATATTCGGTATACCTAAAGTTTGGTACGATAATGATAATTGATTTTGCCGTATCAAATATTTGGTATAGTAATTGGTACATAGGTTTTGGTACGGTAATGTACCAAAACTGTCACATCCCGCCCCGGGGGGACCACTTTCCGGGCTCGCTCCACCACCGTAGCACGATATTGTCCGCTTTGGACCCCGACTATGCCCTCACGGTTTTATTTTTGGGAACTCACACGAGAACTTCCCAATAGGTCACCCATCCTGGGAATGCTCTCGCGCGCTACTCGCTTAACTTCGGAATTCCTACGAATCCCGAAACCAGTGAGCTCCCAAAAGACCTCGTGCTAGGTAGGGATGGGAATATACATATAAGGATCACTCCCCTGGACGATGTGGGATATCACAAAAACCAGCCCTAATTGGACCTTGTTAAATTAAAGGGAACTTTAACGAAATATTCCTGGTATTGTTCACTTTAACGAAAAACCACATTTTTACACTATTCATTTTAGCCTTAAATATGTCTTTATCATTAAAACTCAAAGTTTTCAAACCTTTTTCATTAGTTTTCCTTAAATTAAAATGATCGGCAATTAGCAATTTTAGCTGCCACCTCAAAACTCCCCATTATCTCATTTACGAAGAGCATGGAGGAAAATATTCTTTCGTTTCGCGAGAGATTGGCGTGAAAGTACACGTGCGGACTCGTGACTTGTCTCGGCTAGCGTGCAGGATTACACGCGCACATACGGAGCGTCAGCCGCCATCACGTGCCTTATATTCTTTTGTTGATGGTCCACTCACGTGCTTACTTACATCTTGGCGGAGGCTTCAAGAAAACTTTCTTTGTCGAATCCCGGCTCACAAATCACATTCCCCCCGCTTTGATTTTAATTAGTTCCACCTAATCACCTTCTTTGAGTAATTAGACTTAATTAGTGTTTTCATTCAACAAACGTAATTTGATTTATTAATTGTCTGATTAATACAGCTGGTCACCTTAAAATAAAAGTAATAGAATGAAAAAAATATAATCCGATTTGAATTATTGCTGTGAAATGAATGAAATATAATCGTACTCACAAAGGTGCAACTAAGTAGTAGTGAATGCAGGACTATCCTCTTTGCATCCAACAATAGTGTGCACCACTCCAACAATTTTTTCCAATGTTCTCAATAAGGCATTCGCTAAGCATTTAGCCTATTTCTAGGATTGTATACTTAGCATACATCCCCGCTGTTTAGTACTTTTTTAATTGTGTTTTTATGCGTTATAGGTCAAACAAAGAGTAAAATTATATATGTATAAGGTTGAAAGCTCATATTTATAAGATGTTTAGGAGAAGGAAGGGTTAATGAGTCTTTTGGTATTTTAAGAAAAAATGACTAAATTTAAACTTTAATAAAAAAAATATTTTTTATCGTTTCACAAAAAATAAACATTTCTGTGATCTTAGATGAAGATCGAGTGATAAAATTGCACTGGAGAGAAGTCGTTGTTGTTTAACTTGTGTTGAATTCGTGTGTTTCATCAAAAATAATCATTATAAAAACATAAACAATTCTAATCACAAACACAGTTCTAATTGATCACGAAATGTTTTTTGAGTAAAAAATTCTTCAAATTTTTGTGGAGGTAAGCGGTCCATTTTCCTGTCGTTGAAATGTAAAAATTAGTTGTGACCGCTTGAAGGAAAAGAGTGACGTCAGGTGCACGGCGTCATCAATCTTGGTTGATAATAATGATTTGAGTAGTTCATATAAACAGAAGGCCAAGATGAGCTTGAATCTTTGCTAAAGTTCGTGCGCATTAAAAAAACCAAAAGAGGCAAGAAGTGCGCATATATACAACACGATGGTACGTAATGGAATCTTATTGCTACATATTTTTTAATAAATTTTGGAATTAGTTTATAAAGTTTTCACCCAAATTGGACTATCTATCTTGTATCGTGGTCAATGCAACCATAATATATATATATATATGTAAATAAATATATATAAATGTTCATATGCACAATAATTAACCAGCTAGGGTTGGGTTCCTGGGATGGAAAGAGAGAGATAAGGTCTTTAACGTCGTTAACAACGCGAAAGAGACGAGTGCTTCTGCTCTTAGCGTTGGTTTTTAGGGTTTTAACAGATTAAGTCGTTGTAGTTGTTGATAGCTAATAGCTAATTGGCACGTGTCTTGTTTGGGGGACGGGAAGATAGTGACAAGGCAACCAAAAGGGTTTAACTTTAAGGGTGTTGCTTTCTAAGCAGTGGTAAGGAACCCACTTTTGACATGTTCGTCTACTCAGGGTGTGATGATTCATTGCGTGCGTCATGATTTTCCTACCCTTTTTATTTTTTATTTTTTATTTTTTATGCCAAGCATATAGTATCTTACAATCCAGATACTGCCCCCTCTCCGTGTGTTTTGAGGTAAGTGGACAGCTTGGATCATGATCAAGTGATCATAGGATTCGCATTCTATTCCGATCCTCTTACGAGGATTATAGGAATCTTCACATCCTATTCATCTATTGTACATCATATAGTCAAGAAATATTTTGAATTTTTTTATTTAAAGTTAAACACAAATAGTACTTAACAATTCATCGTCGCACAATGTATAATGAACGAATAAGATATAAAGATCCCTAAGATCCTCACAAATGATCTGGAGAGGATTCTCATCCCTATTTGTAATGAGCTTTGTCGATCACTAGTTTTCATTGCCTACCGGCCACTAAACATGGTTCCAACTACATGTCAAAGCCAAATTATTCAAGTCTTCGTGCAACGAGAATTTGTATTTCGTATAATCCGTGCTAAATATAGTTTTTACTATGGAACTAATAAATATGTGTTTGAGTTACAAATTTGGGATAGGTGAGATGGTCATTACGCAAGTTAAGTTTTTTCATCCTTTATTAGATATTAAAGTAGTTTAAAATCTCACTTTGTGTTTGAAGCACCTAACACGGTGATGCATGGTGCTTATTGTTTTGGTGTGGGAACCCTTCACTTTCGGTACTTTAAGGAGGGAACTGCTCAAACTTGGAGATTGAGGAACATGAAGATGTCCAAGTTACATGTATATTGGCATACTAGACTGTTCAAACTTGGAGATTAAGGAACATAAAGATGTCCAAATTACATGTATATTGGAATACTAGATTGTTAGGATAAATAAATGTCTAGTGGCCGGTTGCGTTGTCGGGCGGCTTACGTGGATCGCGACCTAACAAGTAGCCCACATGTAATGACTTCTACAAGTGTGTGTATGTGTGTGTGTGCATTTGCGATGGCTAGCTTTAGCCTTTCTAGCTTAGGCCACACAATTATACATATGTGTGCAGACTTTATACTTTAAAGATTTACATGATTTAAAAGATGAATTAAAATTACAAACATTTAGTCATTAAACTATATTAAAATAGATGAACGAAATACAAATCGTTTAGATATTTGTTAAAATTAATAAATTAACTAAACGATCTTAGTTTTAAATTTTTTTTTTTTTTTTTTGCAGAGATGATACTTACAATGTGATTCATAATATAAACGGTTCTGATTATAAACACAAAGTTCTGTGATTCAAACATGAAGAATTTTGAGTAGAAATTTTTACTCATTCTTAAGTAATTAAACATTGTTCATGAAAAAAATATATACGGATCATTAGATAAAGGTGAAATGAAAATGAAGATAATCAAACTGCAGATAAATAATTACGTATTAATTAGCCTTTTTTGCATGAAGATTATTTGAAACGTAATCTAAATGTCACAACCCGTCCCGGAATTTTAATTCCGAGGACGTGAAGTTATGAAAATACCCTTAAACGAGACTAAGGGGCGTAAAATATGTTGTAACTTGATGATTTGGGGATTGGGTAGGATCCCACCTCCCTCAAATCTCTCCCTCATTCCCGTACCTTGTCTCTCTCTCTCTCCTCCCTCACAAATCTCTCATTCTCTGAGAGTTCTCTCTCTCTCCTTCGAACTCACACAGACCACCCACAAACCACCCCAAAACTATGCCAACGAAGGATCTAAGACCACCATCGTACTCCTGAAGACCACACGAACACGATGGTACCAATTTCAGGTGAGTTTCACTTCGGAAAACATGGATTTCAATTTCACTGTGCGTGTGCACTGTTCATGCACACGTAAAACTTGATGTTTTCTGGGATTTTGAAGCTTGTAGGAAGCTTGGTGAGGTCCTAAGGAAGCTCGGAGTGCTTCGTTTGAAGGATTTGGACGTCGGGATCACGAACTGTAAGTCCGGCCGAATTTTCGTATTTTTGGAAAAGTTTGATTCCGTTGTTTTTAGGCCCTAAAACTAGTCCAACGTGGTAGATTATGATTAGGGCTTCATTTTGGTATAAATTACGTGAAAAATGGACGTAGGAACACGGAGAACGATAAGTTCAAAGTTTGGCCGGAGCTGTCGGGGCTTTTTCCGGCGAAACCACGGCGAGTTAGGGGTCGAGACAGGTATGGATGTGTTCGTCTCGTCAATACCTTCATTTTGATATATAGTACGTTGAAAATGGTTAAGAAATGAAGAAGTTATGACACTTTGAAATTTACCCAGAAATTCCGGCAAAACACCACCGCCGGCGAAACCAGTCCGGCGACGCGAGGAAGAAGACGCGCGCGTGGGCAGCGCGTGAACAGTGCGCGTGGGGGCGCGTGAGAGCTCCAAATTGAGTTCTGAAAATTGTCACGCGTTCGTGACGTCGTGTAGATCACCGTGGTATATTCATACACCCAAATTGAGCAACGTATGAGAAAGTTATGGACGAATGTTTGGTGTATGTGCGTTAAATAACATCAATTTGGTTACTTTTTGTATAGGTGAAAATTATACAGAGGAAGAATGTAACCAAGCTAGGGGAGGTTCAGGGACCTATGAGACGTCGATGTGATCAGTGAGTGGGCAGTTACTTTTCAGTATATATATATACGTATGCTTGACGTATTTCCCAGAAACGTACTTTAAAAGAAATACGAATTAATTATCCTGTTATATATGCATCATATTTTAATATGTGCATTATCATAATTATGCATACTGTTGCATGGTGCTGAGGAGGCCCAGGTAAGCTACCTTTGAAATACTATCATCACATGAATTAGTAGTGGCATACATTTATATATGTGTATTTGGTGCTGTGGACGCACAGGTAAGTGCCAGGTAAGTGGCATTTGTATTTGTACGTAGTAATAATTTGAGAGGATTAGAGAGCTCATATCTGCACCCCCGGTGTCAGTGCTCCCGCCCAGAGAGGGGCCTAGCCTTCACGTGTATGTTCACCAGCACCGCATGCTCGCCTTGGATCCAAGTTAGGTGCAAGCCTGTCGTAGAGACTACATTAGGTGGTTCCGACTTGTAGGTGACCCGCGATTTATCGCCCAGCTTCACGTGATCGTAGCACTAGAGCATATATATATTACACCCAGCCTGTCGTACAGACCACGTTAGGTGGTTCCGACTTGTGTGCAGATTCAGATATTGAGTTGAGATTGGAGCTCTATCTGCAGCCGTACAGGTCACGTTAGGTGACTCCCGGCTGCCAGATTATATGTTATTGATGTGAATTATGCTTGAGCATTTACATTTATTATGAGATTCTAATGTGGCATATTCTCAAGCATGAATGGCATATTTTGGAGCATGTTTGGCATATTTGTACATACGTATATATGTTTATTTTCTGGGAAATTATACTTGTTTTACGGCGAGGGGTTACAAAGTTTTGAGAAGTGTTTGGATTTGGAAAAGAATTGTTTTGCTGACCCACTCAACTTTGTTTTGCGCCCCTCCAGGTTCAAGAATTGCAAAGGTGTGGTGACTACGAGGAAATTCAACGGTGTTCTGACAGAATGGACCAAATTAGGACTCACCTTTGGGTGTTTTATCTTAGAAATTGTATCTTTAAAGCTTCCGTACTGTGTAAATGGTTACGTCACTCTCACGTGACGGCCAGCATGCCCTCCTTCGGGACGGGGTGTGTCAGTTGGTATCAGAGCCTAAGTTTCAATCTTGGACATCTTGAGAAGTTCTAGTGAATTCTGTCAGAACTACACCGCCTCGTAGCAAACCACGTAGTTAGAGGAACTTAGTCTCCCTGATTTAGCTGTTAGGTGAAACTATTATTTTGGTGATTCAGTATATTATCTAAAAGGGACATTCTAAGATGGGTTATGAGTTGAATTTGAATCACCTTATGGAAAAATGATGGACCTAAGGGAGCAAAGCGATGGCTTAATCATTTGGAAAAGACGTTTTGGATTATGCAAGTCAAAGGAATCTTCCTTTTGACAGAAGGGTTGAGACGATTACCTGGTTTGAGTTATGAACTTGTATCCTGGTGGAAACAGGAGTATAATTCGTTGTCACCGAAGGAAACAGCCGATTGAGAATTGTTTAAGGACTTGTTTAAAGAAAATAATTATTTCCTTTGGCATCTTATGATGGTAGAAAGCAAGAGTTTGCAAATGTGAGACAAGGAAAGCTGACGATCAATGAGTATTATAGAAAGTTCTCAGACTTGCCTCGTCCCATTTGAATATTGCTGCTATTTTGATTGAAGTGTTATATTGTTTTAGGCTGGGTGGCATAAGGCAATGGTATTTTGGGTGACCACTATCCATTGTAATTCTTATCAGGAGTATACAAGATGTTGTTGAGCCTTAAGGACTCTGAGAACATGTTCAACGAGAGTAAAGAAGAATGATAAAAGAATGGGAATCAAAAGAGGACGATAAAGTTAATGATTCATCATATCAAGAATATAGAAAGATTCGGAACTTCAAAAGAAGTGAAGCTAGAGCTAATTCTTCCAACTGAGGTTTTAATGTCATTGACCAGAAGCGAAGTGATAGATGTATTGGTAATCCCAGATCTCAGAGACAAGGTGATTTTGGTAAAGGAAATGTACCTTTGTGCTGTAGGTACAATAATGGACACCTTTGAGAATGTAGGCGAGAAAGCAGTGGACGCTTTACAAGTGGATAGATGGGACATAGAACTGCAAATTATGTCCAAAGCCAACAGAAGCCCTAGCAGTCTTCTTTGCCACAACTGGCGCCGATCCAGCAAGTTCCTGGATCTATTAATTATGGTCAGTTAGGTCGTGGTGTACATGAGCGAAGTATTTACACTAATAGAGGTTGTGGGAGACAACAACAAGCCCAGGGATGTGTTAACCACACATCACTGCAAGATACTCAGAATTATTTGGATTTGATTAGGAGTACGATAATTATTCTTAATGACTTAGCTAGAGTCTATTTGGTAATAATGTAGAAATATTACGTTATTATTGTTATTGCCTAGAAAGTAGTATTTAAACGCGGTTGAGACGTGTGTATGTATTTCCTAATGAGTGGCAAAATAGTAATATTACACCCTCGAGAGTTGTTGCTTACTTATCGAGACAACGATGATTTATCAGTATTGCGGGCTGCAGACCGTAATATTAATAACTTATTCGTGGATTCGTTAAGCAAGTAAACCGGTAGGTTATCCTATGTTAGTATCGTACTTATTCAGAGTGCTCAGTATTAGTAGAGTATGTATTGTTGCTAGCTACTTTTGTTCCATTAGATTGTAGGTTTCGATGTTATTCTAGAGCATTCTATTATGATACTTGGCATGACATACATTCATATTGTCTAGCATTTTTGAGATATATTACGTATATGAGTATATACTTTATTTCCGGGAAACCAATTATTTTTCCATCGGTCTGGATGACTAGAGATTACTTTTGTAAGTATGCAAAGTGGAGTAAGGCAGGCCGTTAATTATGCTGTGAGAGCAAAGAGATTATTATCAAAAGGCTGCCAAGGATACTTATCTCTTGTGGTGCTAAAAGATGTCACTTCTAGTAGTGTGGAAGAAGTGGGAGTAGTCAAACATTTACCTGACATTTTCCCTGAGAATTTACCTGGATGGCCACCAGTTAAAGATGTAGAGTTCACTATGGATTTGTCTCCAGGTACAAACCATATATTATAGAATGTGCCTTTTGAACTAAGAGAATTGGAAATTGGTTGATAAAGGTTTTTATTCAACCTAGTACATTACGTTGGGGGAACCCCAGTTTATTGGTGAGAAAGAAAATGGACGTTAAGGCTGTGCTTTGATTATAGACCATGGAATCGGGTAACGATTGAGAACCGTTATCCAAGATGGTGTACTGATGTTTAATGAATCAGCTCAGAGGTATTTGTGTAATTTCAAAGATCGACTTGAAGTCTGTCCATTACCAATTGAAGATTTTGAGCGACGTCGATCCTAAGATTGTTTTCTGGACTTGTTATAGTCTTTATAAATTTTGGTGATGCTATGAGGATACTCATGCTGTTCCATAAGTTGATGGATGAAGTATTCCAGGAATGCCTTGATAAATTGTTATCATTTTCATGGACGATATTCTGGTACATTCTGAGCCAGAGCAGAGCATGTAAACATATTAAGTCGGTGAAGTAAAGATTGTTAGAACGTCGATTGTATGCTAAGTTTAGCAAATGCCAAGGTTGGATGAATCAAGTAGCATTTTTGAGATATGTTATATCAGCTTCAGGCATTCAAGTGAATTCTTAAAAGGTAGCAGAAATTGAGAATTTAGAACAACCACGAATCGTGATTGGGATTCGGAGTTATCCTAGCTTAACAAGCTATCATGGATGGTTCGTGAAAGATTTTTCAGTCATTGCCTTGCCATTGACGAGAAAAGAGGTTATGTATGAGTGGGAAGGAAATTGTGAGCAAAGGATTCAATAACTGAAGCATTTCCTCACTCATGCACGTAATTTAGTATTCCCAGAGAATAGTGGTAATCATAAGTTTTTAGTGATGTTTCTTGAATGGTATTGGATGCATGTTGATGCAAATGTTAGGGTGATTACATACGTTTCACGACAAAAGGAACCTCATGAAATGAATTACCCTACTGGTGATTTGGAAGTCATGATTACCATTCTTGCTGTGAAGTTATGAAGACATTATATTTAGTAAGAATGCAAGATTTTTACGAAGCCAAAAAGTCTCCAATATCCATTACTTGGAAGGATTTTGATATGAGGCAGCGAAGGTGAATTGAATTGTTTCATGAACATGATTGTACGACCAGGGTGATCGTAAAATTGTTCTAGCTGATGCACTTGGTGAAAAGACGGTGGTAAGAATTAATGTCTGGCACGCTTGCCAAGATTGTCTTCTTGTGGATTGGAAATCAACTGAAGTAAAGTTGAGAATGAAAGATTGAGAAGAAGTTGTAATTGCTAATTTTCAAGTTAAGTCTTTTTAGTAAGGTCGTACTCAAGACTCAAATGGTTAACGAAGAAAATTAAGAATTAACCAAGGCAAAGAAAGAAGGGAAAAAGAAAGATTGCTGAGTTCGAGAATAGGATGGTTATGATTGAACTTGAAGTGATAGTTGATCAATGTACCAAGTTAGTACATTTACTCCAGTGTTGAGTAACAACCACAGTGCAACAGTACTTATATGTTTTATGGAGAAGAGATTTGGGTTACGGAACTGCTGAGTTTCTTAAGTATGTTGGTTGCGCAGTTTCCAAAGTAACGCCATAAGGACCATGAAATGTGTCGATTTTTGTTGATTTGTGGAAGAAATACTTCTGGATAGAGAAGATTCGATCACGAAAGAGTTTTGGTAGGCCCTGAAACTATGGATGAGTCTTCTCAAAGTATTCAGGTGATTAAGTTTAACCTGAGAGTAGCCAGGAATGGCAAAAGAGATTAATAGTTGAACATGTCACTAATCGAGTGTTTAACGTAGACGATCTTATAATTTTGAAGTTTTTACTTTAGAAAAGTAAGATTCGGCTGGGAAAGGAAAGCAAATTAAGTCCTAAGTACATCGGACTTTATGTGATCATCGAAGAGTAAGTGAAGTTGCTTGATTTACTTCCAGAGTTATTGTAAGAGCATGATGTGTTTCATGATTCAACATTTTTAGAAATTTCATCACGAAAAGAAATAGTGAGATTTGGAAAGGAGACAAAATAAGTCTTAAACACATCAGACCGTTTTTGACCACTAAAGGAATCGATGAAGTTGCATACAAGTGGTGATGTCTTCAAAATTGGCTAAGGTGCATAATGTATTATATTTCGATGTGTTGTCACTAGGTGGCAGATTCGTCACATGGAGTTCCGGTGCAACTGTTGAGAATTAATCCGGATTAAACTGGTTGAGGAACCAAGGACGACTTTGGATTGGAAAAAGAATGTATTGAGAGAGATTTATCCGAAGCTATTGTATGAGTTTAGATGATTAAGTTGGTTGTTGGAATTTCGGGGACGAAATTCTATAAGGAGGGAAGGTTGTCACAACCCGTCCCGGAATTTTAATTCCGAGGACGTGAAGTTATGAAAATACCCTTAAACGGGACTAAGGGGCGTAAAATATGTTGTAACTTGATGATTTGGGGATTGGGTAGGATCCCACCTCCCTCAAATCTCTCCCTCATTCCCGTACCTTGTCTCTCTCTCTCCTCCCTCACAAATCTCTCATTCTCTGAGAGTTCTCTCTCTCTCCTTCGAACTCACACAGACCACCCACAAACCACCCCAAAACTATGCCAACGAAGGATCTAAGACCACCATCGTACTCCTGAAGACCACACGAACACGATGGTACCAATTTCAGGTGAGTTTCACTTCGGAAAACATGGATTTCAATTTCACTGTGCGTGTGCACTGTTCATGCACACGTAAAACTTGATGTTTTCTGGGATTTTGAAGCTTGTAGGAAGCTTGGTGAGGTCCTAAGGAAGCTCGGAGTGCTTCGTTTGAAGGATTTGGACGTCGGGATCACGAACTGTAAGTCCGGCCGAATTTTCGTATTTTTGGAAAAGTTTGATTCCGTTGTTTTTAGGCCCTAAAACTAGTCCAACGTGGTAGATTATGATTAGGGCTTCATTTTGGTATAAATTACGTGAAAAATGGACGTAGGAACACGGAGAACGATAAGTTCAAAGTTTGGCCGGAGCTGTCGGGGCTTTTTCCGGCGAAACCACGGCGAGTTAGGGGTCGAGACAGGTATGGATGTGTTCGTCTCGTCAATACCTTCATTTTGATATATAGTACGTTGAAAATGGTTAAGAAATGAAGAAGTTATGACACTTTGAAATTTACCCAGAAATTCCGGCAAAACACCACCGCCGGCGAAACCAGTCCGGCGACGCGAGGAAGAAGACGCGCGCGTGGGCAGCGCGTGAACAGTGCGCGTGGGGGCGCGTGAGAGCTCCAAATTGAGTTCTGAAAATTGTCACGCGTTCGTGACGTCGTGTAGATCACCGTGGTATATTCATACACCCAAATTGAGCAACGTATGAGAAATTTATGGACGAATGTTTGGTGTATGTGCGTTAAATAACATCAATTTGGTTACTTTTTGTATAGGTGAAAATTATACAGAGGAAGAATGTAACCAAGCTAGGGGAGGTTCAGGGACCTATGAGACGTCGATGTGATCAGTGAGTGGGCAGTTACTTTTCAGTATATATATATATACGTATGCTTGACGTATTTCCCAGAAACGTACTTTAAAAGAAATACGAATTAATTATCCTGTCATATATGCATCATATTTTAATATGTGCATTATCATAATTATGCATACTGTTGCATGGTGCTGAGGAGGCCCAGGTAAGCTACCTTTGAAATACTATCATCACATGAATTAGTAGTGGCATACATTTATATATGTGTATTTGGTGCTGTGGACGCACAGGTAAGTGCCAGGTAAGTGGCATTTGTATTTGTACGTAGTAATAATTTGAGAGGATTAGAGAGCTCATATCTGCACCCCCGGTGTCAGTGCTCCCGCCCAGAGAGGGGCCTAGCCTTCACGTGTATGTTCACCAGCACCGCATGCTCGCCTTGGATCCAAGTTAGGTGCAAGCCTGTCGTAGAGACTACATTAGGTGGTTCCGACTTGTAGGTGACCCGCGATTTATCGCCCAGCTTCACGTGATCGTAGCACTAGAGCATATATATATTACACCCAGCCTGTCGTACAGACCACGTTAGGTGGTTCCGACTTGTGTGCAGATTCAGATATTGAGTTGAGATTGGAGCTCTATCTGCAGCCGTACAGGTCACGTTAGGTGACTCCCGGCTGCCAGATTATATGTTATTGATGTGAATTATGCTTGAGCATTTACATTTATTATGAGATTCTAATGTGGCATATTCTCAAGCATGAATGGCATATTTTGGAGCATGTTTGGCATATTTGTACATACGTATATATGTTTATTTTCTGGGAAATTATACTTGTTTTACGGCGAGGGGTTACAAAGTTTTGAGAAGTGTTTGGATTTGGAAAAGAATTGTTTTGCTGACCCACTCAACTTTGTTTTGCGCCCCTCCAGGTTCAAGAATTGCAAAGGTGTGGTGACTACGAGGAAATTCAACGGTGTTCTGACAGAATGGACCAAATTAGGACTCACCTTTGGGTGTTTTATCTTAGAAATTGTATCTTTAAAGCTTCCGTACTGTGTAAATGGTTACGTCACTCTCACGTGACGGCCAGCATGCCCTCCTTCGGGACGGGGTGTGTCACTAAAGCTCACCGGTTATGATGTTAAATCACACCCCGGAAATGAGATGTCCTTAATTAACCTCAAAAGCCTGCATTCTATTGAGAGATCTATCAAATTACCTTATTCAAGGAACATTTTAAGGAGCTCATTTCATAATTTTTTAAACAATTTGAACCGTTTATAATATAATTTATCATTCATTGATTATTCTTACAAAATACTAGAACACTAAAACGCGCATCTAATTATAAAAAAGAAAATAGACTGATACAGTGCTATAAAATGACTACTATTTATGCGGTATCATCAAGAAATTGTTTTTTTTTTATCAAAATAACCCCAGAAAACTCAAAAATATGAAGTACATTTGTAAAAATTGTCCACCACAAATGTAACAAAACAAAAAATTACTTATTTTATTTTATCAAAATGCTAAGTTAGTGTGACCACAACATTTGATATTAGTGGTGGGTAAAATAGTGGAAACCCAGTTGTAGAGAGGTTTGTCAAATTGTGAATGGGACTAGGAAAAATGTCTAAGAGGAAGTAGGAGAGCCTTAACAAGATGCAAGGAAATACGCGCGGGGAAGTGGAAGAAGAAGAAGAGAATCGACGATTGAGACGGCTGATTATATATGGCTTAAAAACAAACTAGGTGGGCATGGCTTAGTGTATAATGACACATCGAAAATTCTACTCCCCCTCCGTTGACAAGGAGAGCTAGTCCAAGGCTCCATATCCTCTTCAGTTTAAAAGCCATGCTTTCCATCCTTATTACCTTATTGGGGTTGTTGGGTATAAAATACTTTAGGGGTTGTTAGGTATCAATACTCTAGGGCTGCTAGATAATCATTTCGATTTCAGTTTTTAATTTTATTTTTTTTAAATTGAAAATTGAAATATTGTTAAGTATTTAACTTTCAGTACTACTGTCTATTGGTATTCCTTTTCACATATAAATAAGAGGTCTTAGGTTCGATTATCGCCAAAGGCGAATTTAAACCACATTATTGCTAACCCATTGTGAGGAACCCCCTCCCCTGTAATGTAGATAATATCGAAAATAAATAAATAAACTTTCAGTTTTCAAAGAAAAATAAAAATTGAAAACTACTTCCTTGAGTTTTCAAATTTGGCCTTCAACTTTCACTTTTTAGTTTTTTGAAAGCTGAAAACTGAAAATAGTTACCAAATTGTTGTGACATATGTTCTAATACATATTGTCATTGTGTAAATCCTAAGTAGAGATAGATTAGGAATCTTTTGGGATCTAGAAGATCTTTCCTAATAGACTTCGTATTACTTGGAAAGCAAGTTTCTCTCATTCTTATTACTATAAATAAAGGCATAAGGACTGGAGAATTAACACACAATTCCTCAAGTCTATTCTCCACTCTATTTTCTCTCTTTGTCGCACCCCTTAGTTAAATATAGGTCACAACATGTTATCAACACGCTCTTCACGTTGTTCTAAAAAGAATTTATTCGTCTTCAATCAAGGGAGTACTACATTTCAATTATTTTTTAATTGATTGAATTTCGATTTTATTGAATTCATATACTTTTATTGATTCAATTTAATTCTTTTTCTTGTGTTGAACATGATACAAGTTTTGAAGATTGAAAATTAAAATTGAAAAAATAATTTTCTACATCAAATTAGTTCATCAATATCATCACGCAATCAGGTTCTTCCAAAACAACGGTTTTTATCTCAATATTTTTGCAGCCCTGATAGCATGAACATTCACCATAATGCATGACCCAACTTTACGTTTTTCGAATTTTAGATTTTACATAAATTGTGTATGCATTATAGTTATAATCTTGTTGAATTATGTGAATTGATATTGTGATATTACTATGAATTATATCTTACATATGCATGCAATTGAAATTAAATTAATATTTTGTACTTGAACTATAAAAAAAAAAATAATAATTAATTAGGGTTTTGTGGGGAACCCCAAGGGCGACGGCTGGAAGCCAAGTCACTAGTTTCCTCGCGTCGAGCCGAGAAACACCAAGCCACGGAGCTAGAAGCTCCAAGCTTTGCAACCCAAAAACACCCTAACATCATTAATGGCATCCTTGTCCACGTTGACCACGAGCATGGCCTACAACCACCACCCTGAGCCTTTAGTCATTGTCACAGACGACCATAAGTCATCCCCGATGGAAATTGGACTGAGATTCACTTGAATCTCATCAGAATTTCTCGAAAATCCGATTCAAATTTTTCTAGGGTTTGGTTCTTGACACATCGAGATTAAACCATCTCCGTTCACCACCGTGGTCGTCAATGATCACCATGACTCGCCCCAAGTCCTAACAACCCAAACACGGCCGCCAGAAGTGGCGATGCTGAGCATCTTCTACGATGCGCACACCCAGCACGGCTAGGATTTGTGTTCAATTTGACCCATGGCCCTTTGGGCCTGAACCCTTCTCGGCTTATCAGCGAAAAAAAAAACTTTTTTGGGCCTACGAACCAAGCCCAGTTGCTGATTCCCCTTGACCCATTTGCAACACTAACCTAGTTGGCTTGGGTGTCCCCGTGTCCCCACCCCAGCTGATTTGTGCCCTTCACGAGCCCTCTTGGACCTCGCCCAAAATGTTGGCCTTGCTTCTACAGCCCCAGAAAAGCCTGTAGCTTTTTCTGATAGCCCGACCCACTTACACCAAACCCAATTCTTCGGCCTGGGCCGCACGGTATCTACTTAGCCCACTCGTGGGCTTTGGTCCCTTCTTTTGAACCTCGAATTTAATTGCCCTTTTTTTTTAGGCCTTATGGGTTTTAAATTTTTTTCGTCCAACTTTTAATTTTGGCCCAATGTCCAAATAATTTAATTAAATTATAATTCTAGACCTGAAGATTTATTTGCATATTTTCTTGTTGCGTATTTTTGTATATATTGTGTTTGTTTGCAGGTATTATGAACCTGAAGTTCATACTTTCGAACCCAAATTTCGAAAAGTGCCATAGAAACCTGAAGTTTCTTAATGTGCAACACTCATGTTGAAACCCTAAGTTCTCCATGCTTAAATCCTTTTAAACCAAACCATGTCTTAGAACTTGAATGTTCTAACTTTGTTGTTTATGGAAAATTTGTTTTCTAAAACACCAATCATATTCTTGTTTTCGCAATTCAGCGTATTGTCGAACCTTAACAAGTTCGATTTCATTGATTTGGAAGTTTTGAACATGAAAATACTTTACGTAGATGCAAGACATGACACCCTGCTTGACTACGACTAGTTGCAAAATCATTGTAGCTAGTTATGGTGTGGAAGAATTGAATAAGCCTCTACCATAATCTTCATTCAAAGACTTATGCCTAAAGCATATCAAATGGAAGTACCTCACTATCTAGGACTCCATGGCTATTTGACTCCACTATGGACCGTTTCAAATCATGCAAAGATGATTCTTGCACGTAGCAAAACATGATTGAAACATTTACGTCCATGAATAGGTACAAATATGAATTTTATATCCGATAAAATTTCGACTAGAAGAAAAATCTTTCTTGTCATTCCGTATCTCTAAATTGCTCCTGAAATAGCGATATAGAGAGCGGTACAGACCTAGTTTCGGCTAGGAGGTACCGAATGGTATAGACCTAGTTTCAACTGGAGTCTACTGAATGGTGGTGTCCTGCTTCAGCAGGGAGGCACCGAAGGGCATGATCTGCATTGGTAAAGGTGCACCAATCAGTAATGATCTGCTTCGGCAGAGGCTTACTGAGCAGACCCCTCTAGCTTCGACTAGAGCCTATCGAACCCAAGTCTGGGTCTCTCTCTCATAATCCCATTTTTGAGTTTGTTTTACAACATATGGTAGAATCAGGCTTGCCAAGAAGTGGTATCAACCCGAAGCATGATCATTGGCACCTAAAACTTCAAGAATAAGGGATGGTATTCCCGAACCTCAACCCTGCATAATCTAATTCAGTTTTGATGAAAATAGATCATTGGTTATGCACTTTTATGTGCCTCTACCAATGTTGTTAAGGAGTACCATTCCTGTGGTCAATCTATGAAACTAATTTTGCTCTATCTAACATATTTCGCGAGTGAAATTTTGACATGGAATGCCATATTGGCCGAACCCCCTAGTACATTTTTGTTTACTTTGTGAACAATTTATTTTGTTATTGAATTTAAGATTGGTGTTCGGATGTCACTATTATTCTCGAATAAGAGTTAATTAACGAAAATTACCACATGTGACTAATACAATTAACTTATGCTTAGGTATATTTTGTGGGAAAGTTAACAGTCTGGTTCTATGCTAACTTCATATCTAATCATCCCCTGACAACATTTTAGGCTTATCCAACCTGATTGTGGGGCATGGCACTGCCCTATATTGTCCAATGGTACTAAATTTACCATAATGGGAAGCCTTATACTCACTTAGTTCTGGAAGAACACCTTTTTAAGCTTTAAGAATATTTGAGAGCACTATTACCATATTGAAACCAATGTAGAAAATGGAGTAGAATTCCTTGGCATATTACCATATTGCACTTCCTACGAATATAGCCAGAAGCATATTCTAGAGAAGATGGAACACTTAACAAGTGGATTACGCTCATTTAGGCCCCCTATATGGCCGGCCAAAAGCTTGTGATTTCAAAGGAATTTTCGCTATAGATGTACATTTGGGATATCTACGATGATTCATGATGCGCCGTTTTGGGCATCCTCTTACCATAAGTAATGACATCATACCTAGACGCGTACTATACCTTAGCACCCTCCGTCTTTTCTACAAAAGATTCAAATGGAACATTTATGGACTGATTCAACCACTCTGTGGACCATTTATATACTTTATGGTATTGGTTGATGTTTCTACACGTTGGTCACACGTGTGGCTGTTGTCCACAAGTTGCATTCTCTACACTGGTGGCTCTGATTAACAAGATCAAGGCTTACTACCCTGATTATCTAATCAAATCTATTTGATTGGATAAGTTTGAGGATTTACATCGCTAAAACTTTCGATGAATATTGCATGTCAGTTGGGTTTTTGAAGTTGAACATCAAGTACCTCATGTTCATACCCAAAACAACCCAACAGAAGCATTCATTAAACGCCTTCAAATGATTGCACAATCGATTGGTCATACGTACCAAGTTCTCGATCTTTGCTTGGGGCCATGCAATATTACAAGCAACCATGTAGGTCCACCTAAGGCCCATCATGACCTAACCTTATAAAGCGCATGTCAGTTGGTTACCAAATACAAAAATCGACATATCGCATCTACGCATCTTTGGTTGTGCGGTCTTTGGTTTTGCGCTGCCCATATGTACAAAAGAAAAAATGGGTCCTCAGGGAAGGATGGGAATCTATGTCAGTTATGATTCTCCTTCTAATATTCATTACTTAGAACCATTGACAGGCGATCTCTTTACCGTTTGTTTCTACGGATTGTCACTTTTATGAGACAATCTTCCCATCGTTAAGGGAAGATAAGAACGTCAATGTTCCTAAAGAATGATGTGATTTATCATGGACGTCCCCACTATGTCTCATCTCGATCCCAATCTAGATCATCAGAGTGTAACCAGACATTTCTTATGATCTAGTAAAAAGTGACAAGATCACATATACCAGCTGCAAATGTGCCTGCAAAGATGTGTACCAAATATATGATAGATCTTTGTCCTGAAAGTAGGAACGCCACTATTGTGGCTGTAATACCCCTAAAAAATTTAAAATATATGAAAATGAAGAAAATTTATCGATAAGTGGAAAATGCCCCTCGTTGATTGAACGTAATTTTATGAGGACGTAATTTATCCTTGTATATTTTATCATATTTCTTGACATATATGATGGATTTCGATCCTACAAGAGTGTAGGCGAAAACCGTTTGTGAAACGGAGTTATAACGAAGAAATTAGAGATGTTTTCGTTATTGAAAAAAATAAATAAAGAAATAAAAGAAATGGGGCTGGAAGCTGCCACGTGGTAGCAAGAGAGAGGAGAAATAAGGGATGCGGGAGAGAAAAGGAGGAGGGAAGAGGACCAATGGGCAGAGGAAGAAGGGAGAGAAAGGAAGAAGGGAGAGGAAAGAAGGAGGTGTGGGGGCACCGGATCTTTTTGGATCCATACAATTGACCCGACCCGATTCCTTGACCCTGTCTTATCTTCTCCGTCTGACCTCCGTTCAAGGTGGTTCAGGTGTCTATGGAAAGCTCTTGTCAAGCCCAACGTCTTTGTGGTGTTAGATTTCTAGATTTCTAGATTTCTAACCCAAATTCACAAATCATAGCCACAAAACCCATGGGTGTCCCGATGGTTTTATCCTTTTTTCGATGAATCCGACAATGATTGCCATCGATGACCACCACCAAAATTGAGGGTTTAGGCGGTTCAAGGGATTTTCTGGCCACTTCCCAACTGAATTAGACTTCAGCCTAGGTATGAAAGTTGTTCCTCTCATTGAACTCTACAACCCTGTAAAATTTGGTAATTTTTAGAGTTCGTCGGAATTTAGAGTTTCCGTTTGCAGAAAACTGCCACGCGCGGCGGAACGTGCGACGGTGCGTGGACAGTAAGCCGACGCTGCCTTTCTAAGCTAATTTCGATATTTTGAATCTATATTTGCTATGCAATTGGTGTGAATTGCTTGTTTGAACTTAGTTAGTGATTGTTAGTCGCTTGAATGATTTTGGAAATGAGTTAGAAATTGAATTTGTGAACTACGAATGGCTTGATCCCTTTGTTGGGTACGTAGGCAGTCTAACAAGACAGTTAGATGCAACCATAGAATAATCCAAATTTATTATTGTGCTGGATTTCTGTAAAGGAAAGAAATTATTATGGTTAATAGCATGGAAATTGGTCATGAATTTATTTTGGCCTATCACCGGATTTTAGCTTCCAAATAAGAATTTTTGGGTCGTTACAGTGGCCGACCCTTTGGTGGCTAGCCAATCAATCTGTCCAAAGCCAGAAGCATGGCAGATCACTCGGTTCGAGGATTCACTTCCTTAAAAGTGGAAAAATGTGGCACGAACAAATCCGCCCCTCGATCGATGTCTCAAACCTTTTCATCTCATGAAATTACATCCAGATTACTCTCGAGACTTGAAGTTCTTGGTCCATTATACTAGTTTGGATAAGATATAAAATTGGAATGAGATTATCATAGATGATGTTTCATTTATATGGTAACTATCGATATAAATGAAAAGCAACGATAAGGAATCGCGTTCTGTTGATTAATGGCAATGTAGAACTAATTGGTCAACTAGAAGAATCAATCTATGATGAATGAGATGAATGAAATAGCGCGATATGATGCCTTGTGACGCAAGGTTTCTCTCATACACCATGTGATTAATTGCAACATTACAAACGTGGTTGTAGTATCTCTGGGATCCTGATATGAAACCTACATGGAGTTTCCAAAGGACTTAAATGTACTGATTCTAATAGTTCTAGACCACAAGAACACCTTCTTGGTTCTCAAGAGGCCTTCACTTTGAGGATGCAAAACTAACCAAGTAGATGTGGCATACCGGTCTAAGTGAATATTTGATTAGTTAGGGATATATGCCCATACGAGTACAAAATCTGAACTTGCTAGAGTTGAGAAAACTAACTCTAGAAAACTAACTCACACCTAAAGTCGAACTTTAAGATGAATGATCTTGGGATAACTCGACATTACCTCGACTTGAAGTCTTGAGCTAATTCTGATGGTATTATGGTCCACCAATCGAACTAGACCCAGAAGGTGTTATGTCCGAGTATACTATGATCGTCTGTATGCTAGATGCAAATAAGACTTTTATGGAGGGTATCGAGCATAAGGTTCCATATTGGAACGTGATGCAACCATATCTAAGTACGATTGGTGTTTGTTGTACTTTGCTCAATGCACTAAATCAAACATCTTATTTGTTGATAATCTTTTGGCATAAAGCAACACTGCGCCTACACGCCACCACCAAATTTGGTGTTAAATACGTTTTTCCGTTACTAAGGATTTGGGCTTATCTATCCCTATGCATCTCATAATAGATCACACCTCCTTGATCTTCAAAATGATGCCTACCTTGTGGGATTCGCCATCTGTCTAACCACACAAGGTACTCTCTCGAATGGTTAAGTCTTTACCATTAAGGTATACCGCAATATCTTAGAGGTATGTGATGTAAACCTTTAGTTGTGAAAACCTTTGCAATGTTCCAAGACTCACTATATCTCATCACGTGAAAGATATGATCAAGAACTCTTGTTGAGCATATTCAAACTCCTTGCGATTTTCATCCATCGTTGAGTCTCAATAACGATCCATGAAAACAACGTCGTATGTATCGACCAAATCATGATACACCCGAACAAGTCAACGCCAAGCATATTGTGTCTACATCAGCATGAGCATCAGAAGATTGAAGTCAAGTCCAATCCCAGACAACCTTGCCGACATCTACACAAAGTCACTGCCGAAGTTTACCTTCTGGAAGCTTATTTGAGGAATTAGTATATGTAACTTTCTCACTTGCGATGCTTGTAGTTTCATTTGGAAGTTTTGTCAAACTCAGGGGGAGTATCCAGAAGTATACTCACTTGACCTTAATGTACTTTTTTTCCTACGATTATGAGTATTTTTCCCACTGGATTTTTGCTACCTGACTAGTTTTGACGAAGCACCCATCCTAGGTTGGTTATACCCTTGTTTACGCCCTACTTGCGTCCCGAAGACGTATAGTTTTAACTTAATGCAACTTCTCCCTTTTCTCCTTTGACTATAGGCTTTTGTCCCACCTTGGGTTTTGCCATAGCGAGATTTTGTGAGTTTTACCACCCATGCATTCTTTCGTTTGTTTTGAGACTCGCATTCGTTACTTGTACTGACTAGACGAGACGACTTCATTAACTGCTTCTACATTTGCCTAAAGATCTGATGCGCCATCTACTTGAGTATTTGCATACTCAAGGGGAGTGTTGTGACATATGTTCTAATACATATTGTAATTGCGTAAATCTTAAGTAGAGATAGATTAGGAATCCTTTGGGATCTAGAAGATCTTTCCTAATAGACTTTGGATTACTTGGAGAGCAAGTTTCTCTCCTCCTTATTACTATAAATAAAGGCACAATGACTGGGGAATTAACACACAATTTCTCAAGTCTATTCTCCACTCTCTTTTCTCTCTTTGCCGTATTCCTTAGTTAAATATAGATCACAATACAAACAAGTTTTACTTTTTAATTTTTCAAAATTAAAAAATAAAAACAGAAAACAAAATAATTATAACCCATAGAATTTGAATGAAGCTTCTAATTCAAGTAGATAAGACAATGCACTAGAGGTCTTGTTGATTATGTACATTTTTATTGTCTTTGAGTTTGGTAATATGTTTAAGTTGGTCCCTTCAAGCGGTTAAAAGGGAATCTGAACTTTGAACTACTCGATTAGCGTTCAAGTTTAACTAAATTTTTTTAATATATTGTATTAATTATCTACATTAAGGATGGACGAGTAGACTAAACTTCATAATGTGCTAATCATATTTAGTTCGTATTCGTCTTTGCTGAGAATCGAACATACATAAGACCTCTCACTTATAAGTGAAGAAAACTACTACTAAACCATAATACTAAGTAACAAGTTTAACTAAATTAATGAGGGTAAAAAATTCAACCTCAACTTTATCGGTGAATTAGTTTTTTAATTCAAATTGCCCAAATATCACATACCTTCATGATATCAAGACTCTCATCATGATTTTACAATCTAACCTAAAATTATTCTAGATAAATCTTATTAAAAAAAACTTATATTGTGCGAATTATATACAGTTACGCTTTTCCTCTATTTGTTCATGTGCCTAACTAAGATTCATTTGTTATAGAATTAGTGGGTGAATGCCCACTCAAAAGAATGCCCAAAGACTTAATAATAGTGAGTAATAGTGTTTGATACTTTCAAAAGTATCATCATTGCATTTTGATGGTTGTAGTTACGAGAGTCGCTCTATAAATAGAGCACTCCGTCTGTTATCAAATGCACTGCGAAAGAAAGCAAGAGAAATAATATCAGTATCCATCCCTCTTTTTATCTGCCATCCTTTTTGTGTTATAGCTACTGAAGTCATAATGTGATATTTTGCATCTGCTTCCCTCCTGTCCTTAGAAAGGTTATCTTTCTAACTTTTGTCTATTTATAACACGTTATCAACACAACTCTCTAACCTTAAATAGTTCACATCTCCCTTCACCGAAAGAAAGAAATAAAAAAAATGCTTCCTTTAAGGTTTTTCCTGTTTTTCTTCTTCTTCTGCTCCATCTGCGTGATGTACCATCGTGATGAACTGCTAGCACCATGCCTGCTTCTGATTCTAAATTTAATAGTTACTTATAACTTTGATTTCTTGTTTGGTGTAGTTCCTGGTTTCTAACCCAGTGTTTATTTATGTTAATTTTACTATAATCAAAGATGGTGCGGTACAATCGCCCATCTTGAACTGCAAATTTAATTTTCACTACGATCAAAGATGGTGCGGTACAGCCCATCTTGAGCTGCAAATTTAATTTTACTGCAATTTTAGGTGGTGCGGTATAATAGTCCACATTGCTCTACATATTTAAATAGATTATATCTTACTCTGCATATTTAAATTTTTCTGTTGTTCAAGTGGTGCGGAATAATCGCTCATCCTATGCTTGTTTCGATGAGACTTGTGCGGTACAATCGCCCTTCTCATTAATCATGAAAATCTCGAGCTTGAAGTTTCGAGTGCTTATCATTTTTGGCCTGAAAATCAAAATGAAAAATTTGTAAGAATCAGAAGCTCTAACGCCATATTCCTCCAGGAATACATATTATTGCAAGTTCTTACGCATCTCATTTTTCTTTTAGAAAGAAAAGAAAATGGCGAACTTGGCAAAGCTTGATTTTGCTGCCCTGGACATTACTGGGAAGAATTACCTTACCTGGGTACTGGATACCAAGATCCATCTGGAAGTAGGGAATCTTGGAGATACCATTAGGGAAGAAAACAGGCCATCCTCTCAAGATCGGGCGAAGGCCATGATTTTTATTCGTCGCCATCTTGATGAGGGACTAAATAACGAGTACTTAACGGTTGAAGATCCGTTAGCTCTCTGGAAGGCATTGAGAAACAGATACAATCACCAGACAACGATGATTCTTCCAAGGGCTCGCTATGAATGGACTCACCTAAGGATCTAGGATTTCAAGTCAGTGGCTGAGTACAATTCTCCGTTGTTCAGAATTACCTCTCAGATGACGCTCTGTGGGGATACCATTACTGAGGAAGATATGCTGGAAAAGACTTTCAGCACATTGCATGCCTCTAACATGCTCATGCAGCAGCAGTATAGAGCGCGAAGCTTCACTGAATACAACTAACTGATATATGTGCTCTTAGCAGCTGAACAAAACAATGAGCTCCTAATGAAAAATCATCAGTCCCGACCTATTGGATCTGCACCATTCCCAGAAGTGAATGCTACTTCCCTCGAAATGAACGTCATATCCTCTAGTGGCGATAATCATAAACGATGACGTGGCCATAAGGAAAGCCGGTGGAACAGGAAAGGCAAGAATCATGGTGGACAATTTCACAACCAGATTCCAAGGTAAAATTCAGGCCCGAGCTTTAAAAATGAAAATTGCCACAAAGGCAAAGCTCGTATGAACATTGCTCTTAGAAACTCTGATGGAGCCTGCCATAGGTGTGGTGACGATTGGCACTGGGCATGTACCAGTCGTACTCCAAAACATCTGGTGGATCTATATTAAGTCTCCCTT
This sequence comes from Pyrus communis, assembly GCF_963583255.1. Classification (NCBI taxonomy): domain Eukaryota; kingdom Viridiplantae; phylum Streptophyta; class Magnoliopsida; order Rosales; family Rosaceae; genus Pyrus; species Pyrus communis. Next base: position 11,390,600 of record NC_084811.1, on the reverse strand, counting down.
AAGGAGAAGGGTGTCGAGACTAATTTCCTCGACCAGGCTAGACCAATGGATAGACCTGATCCTGTGTGAGACTTATCAGGACAGTTGAACACAACCCATCTAGATGTCTCGGACTTCATTGTGGAAAGAGGGAATGAAGTGTATCGGTCCGACTGAATCACTTATATTTGCTGTACTTTTATTATTCTGAACTTGTAGTTTAAAAACTCATATTTCAATAAAAGAGGCATTTAAATTTCTAAGTTGTTTTTAACTATGATCCCCTTTACTCAGAAAGCATGGATAAAACCTATGGTTATTCTCAAAACATGAGAAATTGCGGAGATATTTGTCTTGCAGACAACGCAACCACACATACAATACTTCGTGATCGAAAGTATTTCTCAATCTTGATGCATACAAGAGTAAGGGTAACAACAATATCAAGTCAATCGGATGTAATTGAAGGCTCAGGGAAAGTCCAAATTATGTTACCAAATGGAACAATATTGTCCGTACATAATGCATTGTATGCTACTCGATCTACTCGAAATTTGTTGACTTTCAAAGACATACGTTTAAATGAATAACACATTGAAACAAAAAATGCAAAAAATATGGAGTATCTATGCATTACCTCCAATGATACCCAGAAACGTATATTGGAGAAGTTGTGTGGTTTGTCGAGTGGATTGTATTATACATACATAAGGATAATTGAATCACATGCTGTCATGAACCAGAAGTTCATTTATTCAAAAGATTACATGTTTGGGCATGACTATTTGGGTCATCTAAGATCCACCATGATGCGTAGGATCATTACCAACTCTAATGGACATCCATTATTGAGCAGAGACATTGCTATCTCAAATGATAACCCTTGCAAGGCTTATTCTTAAGGGAAGTTGGTAATTAGACCATCACAACTAAAGGTTGATGCTGAATCCTTAACATTTTTGCAAAGAATTCAACGGGATATTTATGGACCTATTCAACCATCTTGTGGACCATTTCGATATTTTACGGTTTTGGTTGATGCATCTATCCGATGGTCACATGTTTGTCTCTTATCTACTCGGAATGTAGTTTTTTTGAGACTTTTTGCTTAAATAAACAAGTTGCGAGCACAGTTCCTAGATTATCCTATTAAGTCAATTCCACTTGATAACGTTGGTGAATTTACGTCTCAAACCTTTGATGATTATTGCATGACATTGGGCATTGATGATGAACACCTTATTACTCATGTCTATACTCAAAATGGTTTAGCAAAAGCATTGATCAAGTGGCTTCAGTTAATAGCTCGCACTCTACTCATGAAAACAAAATTGTCAGTTTCTGCATGGGGACATGCCATCTTACATGTTGCATCATTGGTTCGATTGAGGCCTATAGCCAACCACCAATACTCCTCAATACAACTCGTGTTTGGACATTAGCCAAACATTTCACATTTATGAGTTTTTGGTTATGATGTTTATGTGCCTATTGCACCGCCGTAACGCACTAAAATGTGACCTCAGCGTAGACTGGGAATTTATGTGGGTTTTGATTCACCATCTATCATTAGATATTTGGAACTCCTGATTGGTGATATGTTTATAGCTCGTTTTGCTGATTGTCACTTTGATGAGACAGTTTTTTCGTTGTTAGAGGGAGAAAATACCGTTCCAGAAGAACGGCAAAAGCTGACATGGGTTGTACCCACCTTATCTCATTTTGATCCACGTAGCACTCAATGTGAAAATGAAGTGAAAATTATTGTTCATCTTCACAGTATTGCCAATCAAATGCCAGATGCATTTAATGATGCTATAAAAGTGACAAAATCACATATACCAACTGTAAATGCACCTGTAAGAATTGATGTCCTTGTTGGACAAAATAAAGTGGCAGCGAATGATTCATCTGGTGCATGCCTGAAGCGTGGTAGAACCCCAGGTTTAAAAGATTCAGCCCCTCGAAAAGGAAAGACAAGGGCACAGCTGAATCCAAATGAATCATTCAGGAAGAGAAAATGAATGAAAAATCTGCAATTCATGATTTTGTACTTCCAGAAAAAGAAAATGTCCTTAATGAGACACATGTCCCTGAAGAGATATATTACATGAAAGCAAATAAATCTCCATAAATTATGCATGTACAAATGAATTGTGGGATTGGAATGAAATAATCATCGATGATATGTTCACATTTGCAGTAGCCACTGAAATCATATTAAGTGATGATATTGAGCCCCGCTCTGTTAATGAATGCAAACAGAGACAAGATTGGCCTAAGTGGAAAGATGCAATCCAGGCATAATTAAATTCCCTAGAAAGGCGAAATGTTTTTGGACCAGTAGTCTAAACTCCGCCTGATATAAATCCCGTGGGTTACAAATGGATATTCACAAGAACACGCAATGAGAAAAATGAGATTGCAAGATACAAAGCACAACTCGTTGCACAACTCGTTGCACAAGGCTTTTCACAAAGACCTGGAATTGATTATGAGAAGACATATTCTCTTGTAATGGACGCAATTACGTTTCGTTACTTAATAAGTTTAGTGGTTTCAGAAAAGCTTAACATGCGACTTATGGATGTCATTACTGCGTATCTACATGGAGAATTAGATACTGACATACACATGAAAGTCCTAGAAGGACTTAAGTTGCTTGAAACAACTAACAAACCACGAGGTATACTCTCGATCAAATTAAGACGATCATTGTATGGGCTCAAACAATATGGACGAATGTGGTATAATCATCTCAGTGAATATTTGATCAAAGAAGGATTGAATTTGTTATAGTGGCAGTATATGTTGATGATATGAACCTAGTTAGAACTCCTGAAGAGCTCAATAAAACTGTTAAATATCTGAAAAACAAATTTGAAATGAAAGACCTCGGGAAAACAAAATATTGTCTCGACCTGCAGATCGAGCATTGTGCTAATGGAATTTTGGTCTACTAATTAGCTTACATTGAAAAAATCCTGAAGCGATTTGGCATGGACAAGGCTTAGCCACTCAGCACGCCAATGGTCGTTCGTTCTTTGGACATTAAGAAAGATTCATTTCGTCCAAAAGAAGATGATGAAATGGTCATTGGTCCAGAAGTACCATATCGGAGTGCAATAGATGCTTTATTGTACTTAGCACAATGTACTAGGCCATATATAGTTTTTTCAGTTAACTTGTTAGCAAGGTATAGCTCTGCTCCAACAATGCGTCATTGGAAATGAGTCAAAGATGTTTTGCGATACCTTCGTGGGACAACAAACGCGGGTCTCTTCTACTCAGGAAAATCCACAAATGACCAGATCCTTGCTGGATATGCAGATGCTGGTTTTCTCTCTGATCAACATAAAACCCGCTCATAAACTGGATATGTGTTCACTAATGGAGATACAACAATCTCATGGCGCTCAACAAAGCAAACATTAGTTGTTACATCTTCAAATCACTCAGAAATACTTGCTTTACATGAAGCAAGTTGTGAATGTTCCTGGTTAAGATCAATGATCCATCATATCCGGAATTCATGTGGTCTACCTTCGAAAACAGACAATCCAACTGTCATCCATGAAGATTATGCAGCCTGTGTTGTCCAAATGAATGAAGGATTCATTAAGGGCGATAAGACTAAACATATATCGCTAAAGTTTTTTAGTGCACATGAGCTTCAGAAGGCTAAAGTTATTGAAGTCAGACAAATCCATTCTAATGAAAATCTGGCAGACCCGTTCACCAAGTCTCTACCAAAATGCACGTTTTAGAAGTTAGTACAGATTATTGGATTAAATCGACTTACCAATTAACTAAATTTGAAGAATGCAAAATCAGGGGGAGATAAATATCAGGGGAAGCATCCATGATACATGCTTGTTGTACTCTTTTTCCTTTCACTAGGATTTTTCCCACAAAGTTTTTCCTGTCAAGGTTTTAACGAGGCAACATAAGCATACTTAACACTATATCAACAATCCAAGTAAAGTTGTACTCTTTTTCCTTCGCTATGGTTTCTTCCCACTGGGTTTTTCCGAGCAAAGGTTTTAATGAGACAACTGATGTTGATATGTAGGCATCCAAGGGGGAGTGTTATAGAATTAGTGGGTGAATGCCCACTCAAAATAGTGCACAAAGACTTAGTAATAGTGAGTAATAGTGTTTGATACTTTCAAAAGTATCATCATTGTATTTTGATGGTTGTAGTTACGAGAGTCGCTCTATAAATAGAGCACTCTGTCTGTTATCAAATGCACTGCGAAAGAAAGCAAGAGAAATAATATCAGTATCCTTCCCTCTCTTTATCTGTCATCCTTTTAGTGTTATAACTACTAAAGTCATAGTGTGATATTTTGCACCTACTTTACTCATGTCCTTAGAAAAGTTATCTCTCCAACTTTTGTCTATTTATAGCATCATTAACATTTTCCTAATTTTTGCCTTTTTGTAAAGATAGCTGCAAAACCCTACCACATAAAATTATACAAAAACCCTAATCCAAAATAACTGCGTTTTATTATACTTGTCCATATCATGCACAGATCGAACTTGCTTCATCAAATTTCATTTCACATTAACTGCAGAACAAAATATTCGACCTTTCAAATCACCATCACCTCACAAGCTTTCACCATCAACCTTTAGTCTACAATTCGTCTTGGTTTCCCTTGGCCGGCAAGTAAGTGAAAATATATTCACACCAAACCCTAAGCAGGACCCTGAGGCTGGGGCTTCAACTCGACGGTCCAGTGAAGCCATTGGCCATGTTTGAATGTCACCATTAAAAATTTAACCTACCTTTACAGCAAAGTCATCTTTCCCCATTCCTAACACACTGCCCACCAACCTCCCAATTTAAAAATAATATATTTTCCCACTTTCTTCCGAGAAAATTAAAAGAAAATCCGATTTGTCAAGTTTTTTAAATTATTTTTTTTACAAGAATTTTTTGGCAAGTACTACATGAATTTATAAACATGTGTGATAATACCACTGAACTCTCTTAATTGTTGGAATGTACATTTACGTTAATTTTCATCTATTTTGCTATTAAAACATATCATATGAAGGAATATTTTTATTCAATTAACTTTATGAGACTGGTTAGAGTCAAATTGGCTCCAAATAATATTTCCTAGTCAATATGGCTCCAAAATTGGAGGTTTGTACAGCCCAGTTTGGCAATTCCCTTCATTAGACCTTGAAAAATTAAAATTTGAATAAATTAAGATGGATTGCACACCCACTTGTTCAACCTACAAAAATATTGAAAATCCACTGTAAATAAATGACTAAATTTATTTCTAATTTTCACCTCAAGTCTCCAACAACTCTTGCCAAAATCAAACACGTACGTAATCAACTTCTCTTTTTCACATTTTTACCATAAAAAACTTCCCTCTTTCACTTCATGATTTGACTTCAACATGCTAAAAAAAATGCCTTTTGACTTAGTATAAGTTGATTCCGGCTGGACATAGGAAGTGAATTGGCAATATCATCCCTCCATCGGGGGAGCATGTTTAACGGAAAATTGGATAGAAAGTAACGTAAATGTTAAATTCTAACAATTAAGAGACTCTAGTTAGTAAAAATGAAATATTGAAAGTACAAGTAGTATTAGCACACATGCATACAAGTTTAGAAGATACACGTACAAAATTCCCCTTTTTTTTTTTTTACAATATTGGAGCATGACCTATGAATAGACCTGACAATTTCTTACACGACACGTAAATGATACAAAAATAATAGGTTTCAAGTCAACATGATAACTAATTGAGTCATTATCAGGTCACATGATAATAACGGGTCCTTAACAGGTTTACACGATAGTGACACGTGGGTAACCTGTTTCGACACGATAAGAAAAAAAATTATTTTGATGATTTTAATTTTTTAAACTACTAAAGAAAACTTACTATAAAATACAATAGATATAATGAATATGTATATATTGTTAATTATTATTCCATTATTATTTTAAAATTAAATTTTTATTTATTTATTGATTTTTATAGTATATTATAGGCAAAGATTGAGATTAAAAATCATAAAACACATTAAAAATAAAAATATCAAGTAATTAAAAATACCAAACACATTAAAAAAATTATAATAATCAATTTACATATGTGAAAAATATGAAAAAATATGCAAACATTCGTAGTCGCATCCTATATGCTTTGAGAATGGGTATATGATCGTGTGAAATTTTAAAACCATACAAACTCTCATGAATAGTATTTTAAGGGAGTTCAAAATAAACAAAATTCATAATCATTAATATATAAGTCTGAAAGATGTGAAAGCATAATAAATGTTCATAATTGCATCCTCAACGCTTAGACGATGGTTACATGGTAATTTAAATTTTTGAAACCCTTCAAATCTCATGAACAATGTTTTTTATTTGAGTGCAAAATTAATAAAATTAATAATAATTATTGTAGAAGTGTGAAAAATGTAATCACTCATAATAAAAAGCTTTACAACTTTCATGAAGAGGTCATCTCTGAAATTTAGTATGTATATACTAATTTAATATTATGTTTTACATTTTTTTTGTTAAATTATGTTTTTCATTTTCACTTTTATTGATTTAAAATATATTTTTTATAACATGTAACGGATCGGGTCATATTACTTGATAATATTAACTGGTGGATTTCGGATCAAGTCATATTACCCGTTTACTTTAACGAATGTTAAATAATACGACCCGTTAAACGATCGAGTATAACACGAAAACAACACGAATGTCAGATCATGGACCCTAACGGTGTTCCATGTTTGCCGGACCAACAATTGTAAATGTAAAATGTCGCTTTCCATCGGACGGTGGTCCTGGTCTTTGCTGATCTGTCCTGCGCTGGCTCTACTCGATGGATCCCAACTAGATTTTTTCTTGTAGATTCTTCAAGTCAATGGAGGGCTAAAAAACACAGCCACTTATTTTTTATCAAAAAGGCGGTCTACAGTTTTTTCTTTTAGTTAAAAATAGTTTGTCATTTTCCTTTGTTTAATCACAAAACTCAACGGTGTCCTTCCGGGGACTTTCATGTTTATGTCGCTATCTCCTCTGCTGTGTTCATTTAAATATTTTTAATCCAAACGATAATAGTTAAGTAGATTTACGGGACCGCATCTGCACATAATAAAAATTTTGATAAAATTGTAACAGAAAGATAATATTAATTTGAAATGCTTTTAAAAGACTATATTAATCGATTTTCAATTTCAATAATCATCTTGATGAGATGAGTTAATGTTAGAAATCATTTGTAATAAAAACTCTTCTAAGTCGTAGTAAAATATATCAACATCGTGGTCTCAAATCGTTATTTTATTGGCCCATAATGGAAACCCAAAGCCCATAAATAAGAGCCCAACGCCTAAAAGCCCAAGCAAATTAATGGTTTTGCTAGGGGTGGAGCAAAATGTCGGAAAACAAACAATACGGAACCGGCTGTTTGGTTCGGGTTTTTAAACGAAAATATAGTGTTCTGTACCGAACCAAGCATCTTGGTTTAATTCGGGATATATGGAAAAATAACCAGAATTTTGACCTCACAACCAACATTTTAAGTTAATGATAATTATAACCAAAATTTGATATAAAAACACTAATATACCCTTACCATGAATCGTCAAGCTTTCCTTTCCACAATCCTTGCATCACCAGTGCTGCATAATTCATGTACTATTTGACCAATAATATCCAACACTAATGCATGAATAATCAGAAAATACACTTCTCCATCTCTTCACTGGAATTTGGATCTGCTTTCCCAAATTTTATTATTATTGGGCTATTAATCTATTAATTTTACCCTTTTGTTCTTAATAAAATTGTACTCTTTCTGCAATTTCTAACCGAATAATAATAAAATGTTCGTTTCCCAAGATCTCCATCAAAACATGTGGACGACGAAGCTTTCATACACAAACCCAAGACCCTGCTAGGCTGCTACCACTTCTGTAGTTTCTGCAATGGCTTCGATGCTATACTTTACAGTTGCTTGATTTGCTCTTGGGTTTGGTGTTCGAATCACGCAGTTCTGTATACCTACATACCCCTGTAATGGGATTAGGAAATTTAATTTTAAGGGTATATTAGTATTTTTATATCAACTTTTGGTTATAATTATCAAAAACTCAAAAAAAGGGCTATAATTCTATATGGAATTCAAATTTTGGTTACTTTTTCAAATTTCCCGTTTAATTCAAGAGGAAAATTCGAAGGAAAATCCAAGTCAAAAGATTAAAAACCAATTCAGACTGGTTTGTGCTACCTCTTCATCTCTCATTGTATAATCAACTTGAACGACAAGAAACAAGGTTGTCCAAGACGTTCGGGATTTTAGCCCCTACGATAATTTCATACATCTTAGAGGCAAAGGTTCAAACCTTCCAACTTTAACGAAGTAGTCGAAACAAACGACATATTTTACACATCTGTCACACCAGCTGATCAAGGATGTTGTTTTCTTGAGAAGAAAAGAAAGGCCTTATGCTTGTACATATGTCAGGTTCATGCACATAACAGCAAAAGAGTCCGAGGATCAGTCTTTCTTCAAGCCTTCCGCTCCCACCGGTTCTGGAGCAGAGTCTGGTTGCCCAGGTTCAGCTTTTTCACTCACCTGAAATAAACGGAAATGCAAATTTAGCAACCACTCAAAGCATCCTTGTGAAAACAACCAGAGCAACCAAAGAGGCACACATAAACTGGGTAAGTTAGAGGTTAAAATAGCAAGATTCAGCAACAGCCACCACTCTATCATGACCAGTAATAAGTGGCGTTTCAGTAATATCACACTTCAAAGCGTTTAGTTTAATGTCAGCCGAGCACAAGAATAACCAGCAAAGAGTAATGCATTCACAAGCTAGTAATGCAAGAATCAAACTGAAAATTGTTAGGTGATGAACTCTCATAAGCACACTTTCATGATTGGAAATGTATCTTTAGGCTATGTTTGGGTGAGGGACTTCGTGTAAGTACCAAGGGACTGAGGTCAAGTTAGTACAGAATGAAAAACATATGAGCATTACAAAGAAATGTGAGTGGGATTCGCAAATCTCTACTTGGAAGGAATCATTTACAACTCACTCTTACATGCCTCCGCAATGCTCATATGGTGCAGTTCTGATCCCTCTTAGCCAACATTTTGTGATCGATCCCTCACTAACATGCCATCAATCCCTTCGGACTTAGGAAATACCGCATCCAAACATAGCCTAAGGCTGTGTTTTAAAGACAATAATTTCCTTGAATCTTGCATTGAATACAATTATCTTCTAACAAACAGCTGGAAGCAAGTAATTCAGTCTTTAAACGTAAAGGCCAATGATTTTTTACAAAATCAAGAAGCCACTGATTGGTATCCAGGAACTATCCATCCCACTTTTTCTCCTTGGTTGAGGGAATTTCTTTTCATGATAGATAAACAAAACCCATTATCCATTCCTCCCTTTCAACTGTATAAAGATCTCACCCGTACTTCAAACCCCCAAGAATGGAGAACAAACAGTTATCTACCACAAGGAAGACACAACAGAGTCCATATCTTACTCCCGAAGATTCACACACCAAAGTTTTCCTGCATAACTGATATAAACCATCACTGTTTATTCTTTACTCTAACTAGGAGCAACAACCACCGGTGTCACTAGATGATAGAATTCCTTGTCACAGGAAAAAAAAAAAAAAAAAAAACCCAGCTGGTAAAATCTGATGCAACTAACACCCTAAACGATCTCAATGACCAAAAAGTTCAGCTAACTACTCTCTCGCCAGTTTTCACTACTTTTCCTGGTGCTATATGCATCCATAAGGATTCAGTTATTTATCAGCTCGAAGGCACCATAACAAAGGGAGATACGTCCTCATGTTTGTTTGAGACAACAGTGCTGAGTGATTGACTTGCCAAACGGAGAAAAACACATTGATGCATAGCACCAAACCCAGTTCAATCAACCTCCGATCCTCAACTATTATACTAACCGCAACCAACCCGCCATTTACGCTTGATATGGCATTTTGTTTCTGTTTGTTTGTTCAAGTACAGGATTAAAAAGACCGCTAGATGCGGATATCGTGAAATGCAAAAAACACGGCTAAACCATTCTAATAGAATACTAAACATCAATATACATGCTACTAGTGTTACAAGCTCTTATAAGGTTCTACAAATTCTGCATCCCATTTATTACCAGACCAATCCCTTCAAGAAAACCCAACAAACATTGAAACCGATAAGATCATACCTGTGGGACGATCCATACAGATAAAACATATATAGATTTATACTAAAAGAATTAAAGAGAATTCAAAATTCAGACTCACTTTGGTGTCCTTTTTAGCTACAGGCTTAATAGGGCACGCCGGAGGTGCCCTTTCTGGCTTCCTATACTCCCATCCGAAAAGCTGGTAAATTTTTCCCTAAAAATGCACAGAAAATTCAACGTCCGATAAAAGAAACCATAATTCGAACAATTAGAAAGTAAACTGGAATCAAATTCAATTTGAAGTGATGCAAAATTTTCCCGGAAACCAAACAGGGAAGTGAGGGATTTACCATGATCAAATCGAAGAGGAGGGGCAGAAGATTGACGATTGGGACGAGGAAAAGCGGTAAGAGACACGCCACGCAAACCTAATGAAAAGAGGGAGAAACATAATTAAACAGTGAAAATTGATGGAAAAATTGGATGAGAAATTGAGAGATCATTACCATCTTCGAACGCGATTTGGATTGATGAGAAGATGAGATGGAGTTCTTCTTCTTCCGGTTTGGTGGTTGTTTACACAAAGTATATGGAACTTTGAGAATTATATTTAAGAAATATAAAAGAAAGAAAACAAAAGGATAAATAAAAAAATGGCCCATGCAGGTCTCGAACCTGCGACCTTCGCGTTATTAGCACGACGCTCTAACCAGCTGAGCTAATAGGCCTTTTGTTTAACGAAACCAAATAATTATTTTTCTTTCAATGCCATCGGCGCATTAAAGAAACTCAATTGAACTGGCATTAAGCGTATTCGACCACGAAAGAGAAACTGCTACCGAACGCGACTATTAATCAATCTCATTATAATAGTTTGAGAGAAACTGGATCCCATCCGGATCCACTTTGGATCCTCACATTTTAGTCATTTATCGTGTATCATGCGGTCAAAAATCATTTGATTTTTTTTATTTAAAATTAAACACAAATAGTATCTGACGAAAACTAACACTTAGTACTGTATTTCTTTTTTAAGATATGAAGAGTTTACTTTTCCTTTTTTAAGTGTTCCGCACTAACATTAACAGTTATCTACCACTTAGTAGTATTCATTTTCACTTGCAATGAGAGATCTTAGGTTCGATTATTGCCAAAGGTGAATTTGAACCACATTATTGTTAGCCCATTGTGAAGCTAAGCTCACCCTCCCCCTCCCCCTCCTTCCTTAATGTAAATAATATCGTCTGTTAAAAAAAACATTAATAGTTATCTTATGAACCGACAACCATACAAATTAGATTTGTTCTTAGGATTCATACTCCACGTTTCTATGAATCCATCCGTGCGAGTTTGAAGCTCAAATTATGGTAACGAATCCATTGCTTCCCCGTGATAAGGCATTCCTCTTCTACCCACATAGTCCTGCGTTCAAACAATTTTCTCTCTCCATAGTTTAGATGAACTTAGTGTAAATTATCTACCGTTTGCTTTATCAAATCCAATCAACGAAATCCATTGACTGCCCCTCACTGAATTAACCACGGCAAACAAACATTCCATGCTAAGCACACATGTTCCTTACTCATTGTTGCTTCAATCAATGGCAACTGTTGGAAGAAGTTTGTTCCCAAAGTTACATATTTGTTCCCCAAGTTACATATTTCCATCAACATTAGCTGTTGAAAGAAACCAATTATTACACCAATATAGTTGTTTACATATGTATTTTGTGATAGCCTGCAGCAATGGGGCAATGGGACAAAGGGAAATTCAATATGCTTCATCCTCGACGAGTATGTCCTTTTGATCACGCATTACGCACTCCCGCTCTCGCCTTTACAGGGAATGCTGTTGCAGTGGCAAACAGGTCTACCCGAACTCTGCCAGCCATTGAAGCCACGCTCCAAAATCAAAATGTCTTTGATTCCAGTCTCTTCCTTCACCTCTTCAAGGTAATTGGCAAACTTTCGTGCACAGGATGGACCCCGAACCTACAAAACCATCGTAAAACTTGCAGCATTATATAATCTTTCAAAAAAGACTTCAACCATGAGAGGTGACTAAAAGAAAGAAAGGTCATCACTAGTATAATAAATTTTGTGGGTGAAGTTAACTCAGGATCTTAATTCATTTCCTTAACCAAAGAAACATAATTACAAAATACGAAAGTAGACGGAGTTCAAAACTTCACCCAGCTAAAGGGGGTAGCAGATATTATGATTTATGACGGCAGTTCAGTACTCGAGGATTTGGGACTATAGAAAGGAATTGCATTAGCTTGTTTAAACTTCACAGAATTGCAATAAATACAATCAGAAAACTCTAAAATTTAGAAGTCAGGAAAAAATGGATCTTTCTGCTATGGCAATAAGCTGATTCCTCATCCAAAAAGATACTGAATTGCAGATACAAAACATATCAAACAACGATTCCTACTTTCAACTTTTCAAGAGCATACAATTTCTAGGCAGGATCAAGCTGCTCAGCTAGATACATACAGGGCTTGCGTGCTCGTTCGAAGCAAAAAGAGAATTGTTTCTGGGTTATACCAAAATTCATAATTATAACATCCAACAAATCCATTTGAAGATGCTTTCAGTTTCAAAACAAGCCAAGAAAACCATGCTAATGAGTATATTAGAGCATGCTTTAATTAAACCATTAACACTAAACGACATGTTTACGGGAAATAAGAATTCGAATCATTTTGATTCTTAAGTTCCATATTTACTAAATTTTGGGTACGAAAATCATTTCACTTCATAACTTCCCCTTTGAAATCCGTAATCAAATACCTAAAATCGAGGAATAAGATCAACTAGGTTGCTTACTTCCCCTATTTCTAAGCAAACACGCCCTCAGAACATGCTATTAAGCAACGAAAACTCCATTTTATATCTCAAATCAATCTGTTTCTAGGCAACCCAAGCTTTCAAATTTCAGTACAAATTAGGAAAAATAATAAGAAATTGTAAATTGGGTAAATGCAAATTAATCTCAGAAACAAAATGGAAAGATATGATCCATGATTGGGAAGGGTTTGCGAACCTGGCTAAGAGCGCAGTGGAAAACGAGGGTGTCTTTGCCCTTGACATCTTGAGCGAGATTGGAGATCTTGTCGTAGAAATTCCCACTCGGGTAATGCAAAGATCCTGCTATGTGCCCGTCGCAGCTCCGCTCGTCGTCCCTTTTTACCAAATCAAATTTTTAACCAAAAAAATCAAAATCTCAGAAGTAAGAGAGAGAAGGTGATGTTACCTGACGTCGATGATGGCGATGTTGGGGCGGGGTTTGAGGGAGAGAAGCTGAGAGCCTGTAATGTAGGAGATGCTCTTAGCCATGTCGATTCTATTGGTTGCTGCAGGAATCACAGCCAAAAATGGAAGATGAAGATCAAGTTGAAGAATTGATATTTTTTTTTCTTATGGGCTACAAAAATCCTCCTTCACGCGCTCCTTTATTTTTCGTTCACTTTTCTTTTGACATTTTTGCTTTTGCATGCGAGTAAATTTAGGATTAATCTCAATTTATTACCGGGAAAAATACTGATTTTTAATATTTGATACATTAAGGATTTTTTCATTTTAGAATGGTATATAAAATCATAATTTTAGGATACTTTCATACATTTGTTAAGATTATCGTTAAATCAACTATTAACTAGTATCGTGGCATCCATGTAGATAATGATCGAGTGCTACGTGTCAATATGGGTCACGTCGATGATGCGTGCTCTTCACCTTCTGCTGCCATGGTAGCGTAGATCCTATACGACAACAATATGAGTCATCTCTGCATCCAGCACCTTTGTAGCATCGATTTGCACCCTTTCTCCTTATTGTGGATCTCCCTTTCCACTTCATGTTTGTGGTTGTAGATGTTGCCTTGAGTTTTTAATCTCCGCTTTTTTTTTAATTTTACTTTGAGCTTTTCATGCTTTTTAAATAAATAGGGTTTCTAATAATTTAAAATAAAATATTGTGTTTTTATCACAAATGGTCTCTGAAATTAACCCTCATCATCAAGATGGTTCATGAAATTAAAAATCAATTAATGTGTTCATTTCGTTACAATTCTGTTAAAAATTATGTTAAATGCTGATGTGACACATAAATGGGCCCCATAAGTCATTTTTCTCACAAATGGTCATTGAAATTGACCCACTCACAAATGGTCATTGAAATTGACCCACGACATTAAAATGGTCATTGAAATTGAAAATTGATCGATGTAGTTCCGCAAGTATCTCAAATCCATGTAGCGCTTCCGTCACAATTATGTCAAAAATTCTGTTATGTACTAATGTGACACATAAATAAGTCACACAAGTCTAATTAAATTAAAAAAATACAAATATGTTTAATAATTTAATAGTTAATAAAAAAATTGTCAACCCAAAAACTCAGTCATGCAATCACCTCCAATCCCTGTCTACATTTCTCTATCTCCTTCATTGTCTATTCTCTAAAAAAAAATTACCAATACACTTATCTTTACTCACTTTGAAACCCTTCACAGAATTGAACTTGGATCGAGATCACCTTTGGTGACAGCTTGACCCATTGGCAACGATTTCTGGGACATCATCGTTAACATTTAGGCAATCATCATCCTCACAATCTTAATCTTAGAGAGCTTGTTCGGCACTTCCCTGGTGGTCTGTTGCTGCAAAGAACAACGAGGTTTGTCCTGAGATAATGAGGTTATAACCGAGGGCATCTATTGTTGGTTGAAAAATATTTCCACACCCCCTCTTAGGCATTGGTTAAGCCTTGTGTCTTTGAGAATTTATGGAAGGGATCTCTCTTCGAAGTAGGCCCTACTAGAAGAAAAAAATTTCATTGTGCAAAAAGGTATTTAGACAACTTTTTTTTATTGATTATTAAACCCATGTCAACACATAATAATTTTTTTTTACAGAATAGTGGCAGAAAGATCATATTGATATGCGACACATATTTTCAAAAACTACATTGATTGATTTTTAATTTCATGGACCATATTGATAGTGTGGGTCAATTTTAGGGACTATCTTGATGGTGTTGGTCAATTTCAAGGACCATTTGTGATTAAAAAAAAAAATACAGCAAATATTGTAGGGCCCATTTATGTGCCACATCAGCACTTAAAGGCATTTTTAACAGAATTGTGATAGAAGGACCACATTGATTTGCGGCATCTATTTTCAGGGACTACATTGATTAATTTTTAATTTCAGGGATCATCTTGATGATGATAGTCAATTTCAATGACCATTCGTGATAAAAACCTAAAAATATTTAATAGTAAACTAATAGATTTGATCAAATTTGCAAACTGTTTAAAATACAAGGTGTGACATCCCGTCCCGGGATTATTAAACGCACGTGTGAAATTACATATCTGCCCCTAGTTCGTTTCGTTATTCTGTTTGGTGGGTGGTGTGGTGTTGGCATGTGTTTGGAACCACACACACTCCCACACACACACTGTCCCTATCTCTCTCCTTCTATCTTCTTCCTGTCTCTCCCGTGCTCCCGTGCTCCCTTCCTCCCTTCTCCATTGAAACTGTACGGACACACACATAACCATACCAAACCTTGCAGATCGAGGGAACCAAGCATACCTTCGAGCTCGTGAGGTTGAGAGGAACTCGAGCATACTATTTTCAGGTAAGAAAACTACCATTTTCACGTCGATTCGAAGTGGTCCGAATTGTGTACTATTCATGCAAGTTTAATCTAGCAAGTTTTTGGGTTTTTGAAGCTTATAGATGTCTTAGTGGGACTTCAAGGAGCGTCGGAGTAGTTTGTTGGACGAGTTTGGACGTCGAGATCGTTGGTTGTGGAGTTGGCCGGATTTTGGAGAATTGGACAGGTAAAATCTAGTGGTTTTCAACCCTTAAAAGTAGTATATTTATGTTCTCCTAGTCCTAAGTGTCATTTTGGTGCAAAAATCTTGGAAAATGGTTGAGAAATGAACGAGAAAACAAGGTTCGAAGTTTTTCCAGTTTTCCGGCGCCGGCGACGGCACCGGAGACTGAACGGAGAAGGTGACGGAATATTCCGTCAATTCTGACGGAATATTCCTGACGCCGTTAACGGAATCTGTCAGTTTTGACGGAATATTCCTAACGGCGTCAGTTGACGCCGTCAGTGTGCGCCACACGTGCCTGCGCGTGGCCGGCGCGTAGGGGCGCGTGCGGCGGAGGAAAATTTTTCTAAAAATATGGTTGTGATCCTGAGGTTGTGTAGAGCACGTTGGTATATTCATTTGTCCATTTTGAGCAATGTATGAGAAGTTATTACGAGAAGTTGGTTATGTGCTTTAAAGTTAACGTTTTTATAGTTATTTCGCATATAGGTGACACGTACCCCGAGGACGAGCGTTCGCATTCGAGGCAGGGGGGCTACGACCCTTCCACTTACCAGTGAGTGGGCTTTTGTTTTCCGTATATACCTATATACATTTATATTCCCAGAAATTGTTTAAAAAAGGGTTATTTATGTTATGCCATGCACTTTATTATTATCGTTTATGCATCATCACACGCATTAGTAGTGGCACACATTTATTATGCGTATTGAGTGCCGTGGACGCACAGGTAAGTGCCAGGTAAGAGGTTTGCATGTCTACATTTCAGTAGTGGTTTGAGATGATTAGAGAGCTCATAACCTGCACCCCCGGTGTTAGTGCTCCCGTCCAGAGTAGGGCACAGTCCTTCACGTGATGTTCACCTCCCGCACCACACGCTCAGCTTGGATCCAAGTTAGGTGCACAGTCTTGTCGTACAGACCACATTAGGTGGTTCCGACTCGTAGGTGACCCGCGATTATTCGCACAGCCTTCACGTGATCGTAGCACTAGAGCGTATATATGTATTACACCCAGGCCTGTCGTACAGACCACTTTAGGTGGTTCCGACTCGTGGGCAGGTTCAGTTATTGAGTTTGAGATTTGAGCTCTATATGCAGCCGTACAGGTCACGTTAGGTGACTCCGGCTGCCAGATGTTATATTATCGATATGATTCATACCTGAGCACATACATTTCATTATGAGGCTTTGACATGGCATAGTTTGAGCATGATTGGCATACCCTTGAGCATGTTGAGCATATCTATGCATAAATATATATGACTATTTTCTGGGAAGTATACAGGTTTTACGGCGAGGGGTTAGAATGTATTTTGCTAAATGGTTTTCAAAGAGCTTTGTTTTTGCCCACTCACGCTTTTGTTTTGCGCCCCTCCAGGTTCTAGGTGATTAGCAGTTTTGGTGGTTTTCCCAGAGGATTCTCCCGGCTTTTCTGACAGATACTCACCAGCGTAGGGTCACCTTTGGGTGTACTTATGTCGCAACTTTCTTTTGGACTGCTGTAGACCTGCTCTGAATTTGTCTTTCACTTACGCTAGCACTTGTTTAGTACTTTGTATGCTAGTTTTTAATTTATTCATACTTTTATATTATTACTTTATTGGCTTCCGCACGTGCACATGGCTTCGTCACCTTCGTGTGACGGCCAGCACGCTCTGATCTCGATCGGGGTGTGTCACAAGGACTAAATCAGTCAAATTAAAATAATAGATACCAAATTGACCAAACACGTAAAATACCATATTGATATTTGAGCCAATCTTAAAATTTAACTTATTAAGGTGATGAGCATTAACACCGTCGTCGAAGTGGTGAGCTTGAACTTAGTTAAGGACTTCGCTCCATATATAAGGTTCAAGTGTTCTTCTGATTAAGTTGGAATAACAATGGAAGTTGGAAGATATGATCCATTGATCCATCCATCTTCATGGTTTACCTTAGTCATGTCCCTTTTCGCCCCTTCAATTTCAGCCTGAAACCCTCTACGGCTTAGGTGAAACCATTTCTCACTCTAAGCTCACCCATGGCATACATTAACCCTTCCTACATCGAAATTAGCGACGACGACGACCAAATCCAACAGGAGCAACACCCAGAGCTGCCGATCAACGATCATCCAGAACACGAAAACGCAGACGACGACTTAGACTATGAACAGTACCTTGCCAGACTGCTAGCCTCTAGCTTCTCTCAAAATGCTGGCGGAACTGATTCCGGCGACGAGGATGGGTTCGGTGTTCCTCCAAGTGCTGCCGAAATTGCTGACCAAACAGATTTTGGCGACGAGACTGTGGAAGCTGATTTTTTTAATGTTGCCGCAATTGCCGGCGAAACGGAACAGTCAGGTGGGGCCGAGGAAGGCGGAGAGAAGCGGAGAAGAATAGGAGGGCCCGAAACGTCGGCGGCGGCGGGTGGAATTGGCAGCAAAAAGGGCTTGATTTGCTCTATTTGCTTAGATTCTAGGACCGTTGAGGGTGATCACCGCATCTGGTTGGAACCCAAACTTCAATTTCTTAATCTGCATTTGTTCATTTAATCTGAATTTTTGAAATTAATTAATCTGCTAAATTTTGGTTGAGGATTTCAGTTCTCTTCCTTGTGGGCACCTATTCGGGATGTCTTGCATAAACAGATGGCTACAGCATAAAGATACCGGGAAGGTAGCGATTTTATCTGACGATTCCATGGTAGTTTTCGAGCTGTTTGAAAATGTTTCTGTTTGACATTGATGAATGTGCATTTCCCTTTCCCTTCAGTGTCCTGTATGCAACCGAAAATGCGAGTTGAAGGATGTTTTGAAACTTTTCGTATCATATCCATGGGATGATTCTGTTGATGATGATGAATTAGAAAAGCAAAAGGTATTGTTAGGTATAACGAGGATGATCTATTTTCGGTTTGAACTGATGTGGAGTTCACTTATTTTGAATGATGGATTGTTCTTGCTTGTAGACGATTCGGGAACTCAAGGATAAATGTGCTTCTCTTGAGAACGAGGTAAGGATATTCTCTGACTTGAGTGAAATGTATGTCTTGTAGGTTGTTTTGTTTCCGTCACAATTAGTGCAGTAGAGGTTACTTAAGTGGTTCTTCTTGTTCGTTTAGTAAATCATAGATATAGACGCAGGTGTATGTGTATGTTGTGTAGCATATGTGTGTACGAACATACACAGACAATGGTATATGGAAAGGCGTTGTCTTCCATTATTCAGTAGTTAGCTTGTTTAGTAAGTATATATGATTTTAGGCATTTCATTGTATGTGCAGCTTGCTGCGTTGCGCAAGAACGAAGCTAAACTACAGCTTAAAGATGAACAACGTACGAAGGTATTTTTAAAACTTCATTGTATATAACTACATTTTTAAATCTTTGGTTTAAAAGGTATTTGATTTTCTATTATTTCTGTTTCTTGTCAGTTTTCATATATCCCACAAATATCAGAATTCACGTTTCAATGCTTCCATAGTTTTAGGTGACATCCTTTCCCATTTTTATCATGGGAAGTATCTATTGCCTTTTTGGAAATCATATCAGTTATTTAGCTTTGAGGCTTTTTGGAAATCATATCAGTTATTTAGCTTTGAGGTTAGTCTTTCCAATTAATTAGTGATACTAATGAGTAACGGGTTTTGGTGCTTCTCATCCACCGATGGACTCTGCTTCTAATTCCGCTATTTGGGCTCAACTTGGTGACCTACTGAAGGGTATGGAAGAAAAATTCGCTGATCAACTTGCTCGTAGTTTGGATACAGATAGAAATTCTTGACTTGGCTTTGTTCATGGATATTCAACTAGGGCTTTGTCTTTGTACGTGACGATTGGATCTGGTATATAACTTGATAGATATCGCATGCTATGTTTATCATGTGCTATTCCTTGGCCATGTTAACTAGGCTCATGCTTATGTTGGCTTGTCCTTACAGCTGTTTTCAATACTATTTCTGTTTAGCCTCATCCTTCGGATGCTTAGTATGGATTGTAAGTGAGAGATCTTAGGTTCGATTCTCCCTAAAGGCGAATTTGAACTACATTATTATGGCTGACCCATTGTGAGGATTAGCCCACTTTCCCTCTCCTTAGTGTAGATAATATTGTTTGTTTATAAACAAACAATAAAGTATGGGTTGTAATTATATTATCTGTGTGACTGTGTCAACGGAGCTCGCACTGGTTATGTGTGCATATCGAAGGGAAGCTTATGGAAGAAGGGAAGACATTGCAATGTGCACATACATTGCCATTTTAACACATTTTTGTATCCATCCCCAACGACCTTGGTTATTTATAATCGAGTCGTTTATAGTTTTTGTTCTCTTTTTGTTGGTCGAGTAGGTTTACTTTCAACTTTTTATACAATCGATACTGGGAGAGGGGGACTGAATACAAAATTTCATATGCAAAGTTAAAGCTCTTGACAACTTCTTGAGTTACATGCCATTTGCGAATGGATTGATCTTTTTCTTTTGTCAATTGCGAAAAGATAGATTAAGCAAACAATTGCGAATGGATTGATCTTTTTCTTCTGTCAATTGCGAAAAGATTAGATTAAGCAAACAAACTGAAGCAAAATGATTATCGTAACTTCCTATCAAGTGTTAAGAGCATTCATCCCTACGCCTGAAATTCCCAGTTCGATTTTCTATCTTCCAATATCCCATGTATTAAAAATTAAAATCATCTTCCAACCCAAATGAGCATGGTATAAATATCTGATCATTTTCTAGACCGATAAGACCGTATGCAAAATCTTTCCGGGAATAGTAAAAAGATTTTCTCACGAGAGTGCAACACTTCTAAATCATAGTAAAACTTTCAATCCATAACGTAAATTAGGGGACTGTTTACAGTACATGCATCAAGGCGTGTTGGCTAACACTTGGAAGATGGTGAAACTTAGGTGATGTGGAAAAATACGAATAACTTTCGATAAATAATGAAAAATCATTTAACTTACCTCATCCATACACACATGTAACGCATGAAAGAACATGGATAATCACACAACCTACCCCATTCTTGAACACAAATACATAGGTGGGTAGAAAGAAAAAAAGAATTATATGACAAAAGTGATTATTGTGTAGATGTTTAAACACATAAAAGAAATTTACAGAGTTTTTGGGTAAATTTTGATTTAAATATTTTATTTTAATTGTTTTAGCCGTTTGATTTAATTTAGCTGTAATATTTTTTTTTTACTGTTAGATTTGTTCATAATCGATTTTAACCGTTGTATTTAATGTATTTGTAAATTTATTTATTTATTTTTTTAAATTGAATTTGGAAACAACTCAACAACGTGGACCTTCCGATAAAAAAATAGCCGTGTCTTTCTGCAAATGGCCGAGAGCATCAATAGCTAGGTCTCAGCATTAAATTCCAGCCACTATTCTTGGCTCATCTTCTAGGTTAAATTTGGCTAAACAATAAATTTTACCCAAAATTATTTTTTTTAACCCAATGATTGGAGAAGTTTTGGGGGTTTAAACTCAAATTTTTAGTTTTAACCCAACTATTGGAGTTAGCCTAAGAGTGCACAATTTTAGAGTTAGGGTGAAATTCTTTATGAATTAAGTCCAAAATCAAATTTTCTGTTAGTTTATCCGTTAATGGGATTAGGGATCCCGAGTCTCTACATTTAAGTTTTATGCATTTACTCTACATCTGAGCGATAATGAAAATTTTGTTTATGGGGGTTAATAGAGAGGTAACGAAAGTTTTGTTTTTAGACTCAAATCCTAACAAACTTCACCACAAGTGTTTAAATCTAAATTTTCCACAACCACGAGTACCATTTAATCTGTTAGACCATCTCCAAAGAAGATTCCAAATTCTAAGTGGAATGCTACATAATAAAATTTGAAGGTATATAGAAGCCCCAGCTAGGGATGGGTTTGGGTAAGCTTTGTTACTCGTCCATTTAAAGTTCATGGTTACGGTTATGGGTAACCGTTTAGACGAACAAACGGTTATTATGGGTATAACTGTTTATCCATGAAATTTAAATGAGCGGTTATGGGTATTACCCGCAGTTATAACAGGTATCCATCGGTTATGGGTATTACCCGCGGTTATAATAGGTATTCATTTACCCATTTAATTTAATATATGTAAAGTTTAAAATAAAAGATAAAAACCCCAAATTTTCAATCTCTCAACCAGAGTCTACTTGGCGGAGAGATTGAAAATTTGGATATGGGTTTAAAAATAAAAGAACAAATGGATATGGGGTTTTGAACCTGTTTCAGAGGGCATTGTAAAACTTTCGACCCGGATTCCTCTCAGTATTTGCAGTGAGGATCGGCATGCTCCATACCCACAACTTGTTTGTAAACTATTAAAAAAAAAGTTTAAAGACTTGCTTGGGTGTAGCAGAAAAATGTTATTCGTAAACTATTATTTCAATTATTAGAATTGTATGAGGACTTAAATGATTAAAATATGGAAATGCATGCTAAAATGTACATATAACGATGTTTAATTGTCAGAAAACGAAAATTATGGCAAAATTTTCTTTTGTAATTTTCAAGTTGTTAAAAAAAACTTGTAGACGGGTGAAAAAATGGGTAAATGGGTAGAAAAAGGATAAATAGGTTCAAAAACTGGTAAACGGGTAAATGATTATGGTTAAATGGGTAAACGGTTATGCGATTATAAACATAAACGATTATGTATAAATAACGACAGCTACCCACCAGCGCCATAACCGTTGCCCATCCCTAGTTCTAACCAATATGTCAATCATATATGGATTGTGTGATGCCAATTTTGACATATGAAAAAATTTGATGTCAAATTATTTTTTAAATGTTTTGTTGTGTGGGTCCTAATAATGCACCAATCATAAAATCGTAAAAATTACTTTGTATTTAGAGTAATGCTAGGGAGACTAAAATTGCAAACTAAATAATGTGTCACAAATAGAAATGAACACGTCTATCAACGTTCAAGTAATAAACCAATCATCAACTTTCATATCCTTTAATTTTTAAAATTTAATCTTTAAATTGAGTGTTCCTAGCATTACTATTGTATTTATTTGTGTTGAATAGTGAACCCTACAAATATTAATTGAACAAAAAAAAAAAACTTATGAGTTAGAGTAAAAGAAAATTCGACATTACCACGTAAGGTTTCAAATTCATAGTCGACATCTGTTTTTGGCATCTCCACTGAAAATGCTGGCGTTTAAAAATTTGTAAGAAAGAAAACGAACGAAAGAAATGTGAGCGTTTTGATTTCCCACCAAAACAAATATTGTATTCCCTCCTTTCCCTTTCTCTCTCCTTCTCTCACCTCAAAACCCTAGCCAGGCAATTTTCCCCCAATTCTCACTCACTCAATCACTCTCACGGGCACACCACACTATATGCAATTGCACACTCATGGCAAACCCTATCCTATCCTTCATTGATCTTGTTGACGGAGGACTCAGCGAGGAATCCGATGAAGACGAATCTGAAGAAGAAGAAGACGAATACGAAGAAGAAGACGAGGAAGAAGAAGGCACAGTGGACGCTGATTCTGCTGTGTACCATGCAGATCTAACCGGTGCAGCCGGAAGTGCTCCTGAAACCGCGGCGGCGAGGAATGGGGATGAGGAAGTTGGAAATAAGCGTAGAAGGAGAGGAGGAAGCGAAGCGGTGTCGGTGGATGGAGTTGGCAGTGCAGAGTGCTCCCAAGGCAGCAGCAGCCAATGGAATCGGAACGAAATGGACGGGCTATTTTGCTCTATCTGCTTGGAGCCTTGGACCAATGACGGTGATCATCATATCAGGTCGAATTCATACCTCAGTTATTTGCAATCTCGTCAATTTTTGTTGCTTGTTTGATGTGGTGAGGATTCGAATGTTTGTCTTCGGTCTTATTTTTCTTTGTTAAACATCTTCAGTCTAAAATTTTAGAGTATTTTTTTTTATTGAATTTTGGTGTTTTGGTTTGAGGATTGCAGTTGTCTTCCTTGTGGACACCTGTTCGGCATGTCTTGCATAAAACGATGGCTACAGCAGCGTAGCAATTCGGGGAAGGTAATTACAAATCTCTAATTTTCAAGTTATTTGAAAGTTCTTTCTTTTTGTTTTGATATTCATGTTTGTACATTCTTTTTTTTCAGTGTCCTCAATGCAACAAAAAATGTGCGTTGAAGGATGTTAGGAAACTTTTTGTATCCCAAATTGTTTCTGTTGATGAAGAGTCACAAAAGGTGAGATCAAATTTCTTCACGCTGATCTCTTTTCAGTAGAAACTTATGTGGTTAATTGTGAATGACAGACTCTTCTTTTTTATTTTCTAGAGAATTCGGTCACTTGAGGCTAAATGTGATTCTCTTGAGAAGAAGGTAAAGATATTTTACATATATCCTTCTTCATTTTTGTGGTTTAAAGTGTGGATATAGTCAGAGGTATGCATGTTGTCTTATATCCTTATGGTCTCTAGGATTGGATTGAAATCAATGACTCACAATATTCAACATATTTTGAAGGAAGAAATGAAAAAAGTTGTGTCCAACCTGAATCTACCCTATATGTGAACCAAGTGACATGTGCAACATTTCATTATTCATTTGTTATCATCTTTAGAAAGTCTACAGTTTTTCCTTTTATAAATAGGAATATGCTTGGTGTAAGAGAGAAGTTCAATGGAGAAAGCGAGAGCTTGAACTGCAAGATAAAGTTCAACATCTTACAGAGGTATATTTGACCTCTTGATTCTTTATGATTGGAGTACTTCCATTGAAAATATATATGCTCTATGTTTGGAGTGCATTTTCTATTACTTTTGGTTTTTAAACTTTTGACTTTTTAGAGGGCAGCTTATTTGGAGCATCTATTAGGAGACACACAGAACGGAACATCTGGAGTAGTCAATGCTAATGGGGTCCGTGAAGGAAGATTTGTGGCTGGTGAAAAAATCTTAGATGAAAGATCCTATGGTCAATTTATTCATGTTTATATATTATTTTGGTTTTCTGGATGAAAGATATTATAGGGCTAGTTTGGGAGTGCTTTTAAAATGACTGAAAGCGCCATAAGAGAAAATGTTTTTGGGTTCCCAAAAGCACTTGAAGTGCTTCTTGTTATGTGCTTCTTCCAGTAAGGGCTTTTCCAGGATTGACTTGCGTTTTTACTAAGGATTGGTTCCAAAAACATTTTCACCAAAAATGCTTTCTGTTATTTTGAAAGCACTTCCAAACGAACCCATAGATTCCAATAGTAGTTAATATTACAATCATGGCACAAAAAACTTTCTTTGCATCCTGGATTGTGTCTAATTTTCTTTCATTACGTGTTGTAGGGCGAAACTTTGGATCAAAGTTTTGTGGACAAGCATATTCTTGCAATTTCATATTAGAGGTGTGGCAGTTTTCCTTCTTCTTATGCTATGTTCTTTCATACTCTTCCTGTTTTTTCATCATCCAAACGAAGATACTACACAAATATACACACTGTTCTCTGTGTGAACTAGACCTGCACATATTGTCTGTATCAGCAAAAAGACATGGTTTTCTGGATGCATAGTTCTGCCCAGATTTTCTGTGATATTGACTCACTCTGTTCAGTGGATTTGGTGAAGAGGAAGCAGTAAAATAATCATTCTTGCCAATAAAGATAGCAACGTTAGTCAAAGTGTGAAAACAAATGAGTATGGGAAACAATTTCAGTTTTATATAGCTGAGGTAGAGGAAATACAGAGCAAAGGTGTTATGCTAGATGGCAAAATAAATTACCTTGAAATGTTATGCTGATACAGAAATTAATTGGAAGTGGATAAGATGAAGCAACTTGGCTTGGAAGGCTAATGATAAAGTAGATGATATTCTTAAGATACAGTTTAAGCAGTTGTTATTCTGCAATGTCAGGAGTTTTTTTTTTTCTTTCACTTTCAGGTCATAATATTCACTATTTCGACAGAAGAAAATAGTTAACCTTGTAATAATGAACTTTGCAGAAGGAGTTGCAGGTAGATGGTGCTCGTTTATTTGATGTTGATGAATCTAACCAAATTATTTTGATTTCACGAAGGCTGGATGGGATAGGGGGAAGACATGTGCTTACCAAGGTAAAGTTTCTAGGATTCAATAAAATTTGTGCTTTTGCTGCATTGTCTATATACAACATAGGAACTGCTCTCACAAAGTTTTCTTAAATATGGCTCTGTAGATGAGTTTGATACCTCCGTATGACAGAGATGATATTCTCCTTCCTAGAGATACAAGAGCCATTAGGGATCTACGCATTTCTTCTTCTAACAGTGATCTTGCACTCTTTGCTTGCTTGGGGAAGAAATTGTCAGTTCTCAGGTTGGATTGCGATCAACTTACCCCACAGTTATTTTTTACTTTATTCATATATTTCTTCTGGTTAACTTAGTTGTTCTATTTGCTACAGTATGGAAAGCAACAATGTCATCCTTACCTATGATCTACCGGTAAAACTATTGACCATCATTTTTCTTGTGTATTAACTATTTGTAAAGGGTTTGAGTACTTTGGCTTCAACTTAAATTTCTATGTTCCTGTATGACACAGCGTTAAAGGATTTTTACATGATTATATCTGTTAAAATAAAATGGAATTCCCTTGTTTGCCTTTTGATTCAAGGCAATCTTTAGTGTGTATATTCAAGGAAATAAAAGTAAGTTCCAAGAGATACAATATTGATATTCAGAAACTATATTTGTTAAAAGGTAATTAGGAAAATATGTGATGTAACACAACTTTCATTGAATGTGAAAGAAGTGGGTTGATTCAGTCTAGTTAGGTGGAGCTTTTACCTTTTGGATTTAGTGGAAAGCCAGTTATAGTTTTGATTTGGATCTGATTCCAGAAAATGAGCACTTAATATACTTCAGCATATTATTTGTATAGCTTCTATCATTTTAGCAACCAATCATGTTTCTTGGATTGGCTTTTTGTTGAGAATGTGAAAGCATGCCACTTCACCTATAATTTCTTCGTAATGGAATGCTATTCTGTTGTAACATAATAAGAGTTATTACTTGATCATTAGAATCCCTAGACATGACTGCTCCATTCTGATTCAAATGGTTTGTTTGAGCTAAAGGTCAAACTACACATTCGCTTGGTGGTTGACCTGTTTCAGGCCAAGCTGGCACAGATTGGGCATCTTCAGCCTAGTGGTTCATGGTCTCTACTCTCTAGTCCATATAGAGCAGTGGCGATGGTACTACTGTGTTATTTAGAATCTCTTTTGCTTACTTCGTAAATATGTCACATTATGATATGCCCTACATTAACTTTCGTCTGCATAGCAAGTGTTTGTTTGTATCTTGATGTCATTATTCTTCATTCTATTGTTTCATTTGTTATTTTCAGTGCTTGGCATAATATGCTAAACAGTCTGTTTGACTCTTCTATTGTTTTATCTTCATGTTAACATTTGTGCTTGCAGGCTGCTGCTTGGACATGTTCATGGGATCTCAACAATCCATATTATGCTTATGCTGGTTTACAGGTCTGTCCGTACCTTGAGTTTTTGGTTACAACCGTAATTTGAAGTTTAAGTATCTTGAAGGGGTTATTTTGTATGCCCTCTGCTTTAATTTTTTATACTTGTATTGTTGCAGAATGGCTCTCTTTGGGTGTTTGACATGCGCCAAACTGCAGGGCCTGTTGAATCTCGGAGAGGGCTTTCAAACAACCCAATTCATACTGTACATTCCCTTTCACATAATTCAGCTCTTCCTTCTGGTGCTAGATCGGTGCTCTCCGCTTCTTCGATTGGCTTATGTCTGTGGAACTTTGGTTGTGCCGAAGAAGGGTGAGTTCATATCTGTGTCCTTATCTTTCCTGTTTGTCTATGAAATCTTATGAATGCCCGTCTGACTTCATTCATATATTTTTTTTAAACAAAAATTTGCACCCTGAAATTGAGTGATGCCATTTCAAACATTAGTATAGTCTATTTGCATGTCTGTAATGAAAAGGCAAGAATAAATGTTTTTCCTTGGTTGTCCATCTTCGCCGAGGACGAAAAATGATGCTTCTCAATTTGTTCATGTCATATTTTGCAAAGCAACATGAAATTTTCTTTCTATAACGTAAAAGTAGGTGCGGCTGTGAAGTCATAGATTAATAATTAAACTAATTTTGTTGAATTAATTACTGCATGAATCTGTTCTGACTAAAACAAACTCAATGAAGGCCGACATTAGTCCCTCAAACCGAGAATCAAGGAGTTTGCATATCACTGGCGTATTGTCCTAGCAATGATGACATTGTTGCTTCCTATCGTCCCAAAGTTGAAATGCCTGATGAGACGCTCTTGTCTCAACCGCAGCTTACTCCTACCCGTGGTGGCTTTGGACAAGGAACAGTGGGTTCCCATGTTCTCTTGAAGAGAGCAGACATCAACTGTGTTGATAGGTTGGGTTCTGCATGCACCAATGTATGTGATATCGGGCTTCCAAAATCTGCAATCATCGACGTTGGAAATCATAGCACATTGTTTGCCTCTCAGGATAAGTTGAGTTCTGAATTAGTCTTACAAGAGCTACCGTCTTTTACGACCTTACAGCGCCTTAAATTACAGAAAGATCCTCTTCGCGATCTGAAGTACAGTCCGGCGATAAAACAAGGTCTACTTAGTTGTTTAAGTGGTGGCAAACTGCAACTCTTCAGTACCAAGCTTTCAGGAAAGAGATGATCATTTCAGGTGTGTAGTTGCTCAATTTGTGCCTAATGGTAAGGTTTTTAACTGTTTTGTAAATGTTACTTTTTATGTTTTGTAGGTTAGGAACAGTTCTATAAATAAGAAAATTAAAATTTCCGATTGTTTGTTCCAAAAAAAAAAAAAAAAAAAAAAAAAAAAAAAAAACCTTGGAAAATGCCCTTCACTTTTAGTGTTCTACAAAATTACACTTAAAATTTAGGCTAGCGTTGGGTGTGGGATTTTTCAAGTCCCAAGAGAGATGCCAACTTAGTAAGAGATGGATAAAAAACTAATAGATAGGAGGAACTAGAAATGCTATATGATATGAGCATTACAAATGCTTGTACGAGATATTTGTAAATGAATCCATATGAGTTTTCACCTGCCTTTGTAACGTTCATATGGTGCGTTTTTAATTTCTCCTATACACAATTTTATAACTTGACCCATATCCCTTAAGACTTAAAACTTAATCGCCTACATGTAAATTAGGGGTGGGCGTGAATAGAGCTGGGTCCATGTTTAATGGATTCGGACTTGACTTGTTTTTTGTAAAGGAGTCTGAGTCGGTCCGAGTTTGTGTATATTTTTTTAGTGGAATCGGTTTATTTGGATCCAATTAATATGGTCCGGTTCCTACGGGTCGAATTGATTCGTTTTCAATCATGTGTTGTATGCGTTTTCATTTTCAATCATACATATAGGAAGCCTTCAAGGGAAGGGATTCCCATTTATTATTATTTTTTTTATTTTTTATAAAAATGGGAATTTGTTGTGGGGTTCACATTATATCGAACTTTAACAATTCGAACCGTCTATTTTTCAACCTGTATCTTATAGATCATTTTTGCAAAATATTAGCCTTGGAAATATTTAAGATATTTAATTGGGTTCAAAAAAATTGACGAATACTTTGTTATATAAGAAACAATGAAATTTTATCTTGATAATTAAATAGGTAAATGGTTTCGGATTGAATTGAATTTTTTGCAAGGATGATCTATGAGTTAAGACTTACAAAATAGATGGTTCAGATTATTAAAATTCAATGTGGAGTGGGTCTCATACTTAATTCCTATTTTTTGAAAAAAAATGAGCATCCCTTTGCATAAAAAACATGCGCGCGCGGACATCTATATATGTGTCATCTATTTGCGATGGCAAAGAATCCCATGCATAAATTAACTGTGATACTTGATAACCCCATCTCCAAAAAGATAAATAAGATAACAAAAATTAGCAATCTAATGTATCAATGAACATATATCACGAGTTAGTGGTCCAGTGGTAAAGAACGGATTGTGAGGTTTCTTTCAAATTAAAAACTGGAAGTCTTGGATTTGAAACTCATTAATGGTGTGGATGCTAGACTTGTGGCTAGGGGAAGGTTGAAATGCTTTTATGAGTCTTCCCGGCCTTCGAAAAGGGTGAATAATTATGGCTTGCCATCAATTGTCCCTCTTTTTTAAAATAAATAAATAAAAAAAAGGATCAATGAATATAATATTTGATAGCAAATTAGGAATCTAAATATTTATTGATAGTGATACTTACACAACTAATATTTTGTAAGAAAAAAAGAAAACTTATTTTGATGCTAGCACTAGAAAGCAACAGATCATGGCACAGTGAAAGCATTGTTATGGAAATGAAAATTTAGTTTTAGGCTTCGCTAATCTGAACAATTTTCTTTTATGCTAGCAAAATACAAAAGATTTAGAACATGCATGGTATATGCTTTGTGCTTAGTAAACGGCCTTGGCTAGGTTATCCACACAAAAGAAATATAAACTCGATTTTAGACTCGTTTCCACACAAATCAGTTCCAATTCGGACCGTTTTGAAAATTAAAATTAAAAATCATATGGTTTTACATCGGCCGAGTAATACGATTCGAATCCACCGGTTCAAAGATTCATATACCATCCCTTGTAAATAATTCACTTGAAAAAACTGTTCAAAAATTAAAATATGGTCAATCCTAATTCTATTTATAATAATAGGTAATTTAACCAAAGATCAATAAAAACTTAACTATTAAGCCACATATCAATGACATATTTTTATTTTAAACTTAATATATTTTTATTAATTAAGCATAAGTCAATGATGAATGTCACATAATTAACTATTTAATTAATAAAAATATAAAAAACCCAAACCAAATTCCTATCCTCCATCCACCACCAAACACCCAAATTCCTATTTCCACCGCCTATCTTCCTCTAGGATCAAAACCCAGTTCTTGTTTCCACCACCAAATTTGTTCCAATTTCTTGTTTCCTTTGGGATCCACCACCATGGGTTGCATCCGCACAAAATCAGTGAAGAAATTTTCCCGCTGGGTGATCAACCGCTGCTACTGGCGCATGGCCCTTGACTTCACACCAACAACAAGATCCTTGAGAAAGTCACCATCATCCCCTCCAAGCACCTCCACAACATTTCTCTGAAGCGGATCCAAAAGGGCACCGATGAGATCTCCGTCGACAAAGGAGACCCTCGCGTGCCATGTCCCCTGAACATGAAATACACACTGCAGCTTGTTGGTGAAGATTGAGACGCCGACGCTGTAAAAGCACATTAACGTAAAAGCACAGAACATGAAATATACATTGCAACAAAGTGTCTGAATTCACAGAACAAGAAACAGACACTGCAATCCACAAACGTATTTGAATCTCCATGCACAATCACACAACATGGAACAGACACTGTAAATAAGTGTCTGAATCCGAATGCACAATCACAGAATAGGAAATAGACATGACAACAAAGTGTCTGAATCCACAAAATCGGAAATAGACACTGCAAATGCAGTGTCTGAATCTGAAAACCTATCTGAATCTGAATGCACAATCATGGAACATGAAACAGACAATGCGTTACAGTGTTCAAAAAATGGAGGTTGAAGCCTGAAGGTGGTGGGAGGCACGATTTACAATAAAGGAGATGTAAATATTTGCTGTTTTAAATGGTAATGACATCATTTGTAATTTTAAATTTGATTGATCTATTGTTAATATCATAACTTTTAATTGATTTTATACAAAACCATCTATAATAAAATATGATATTCCTTAAGCTAAAAATAAAAGTTTTTAAATATACGAGTCCAAAAGTGGAGGAATTATTTTTTCGGTAAATAAAATATGGAGAAAGGGGAAACAAAAAGGCAATCCGACCTGCCGGATTCGAACCAGCGACCTAAGGATATCTGATGGTTTACCAACTACAGTCCTCCGCTCTACCAACTGAGCTAAGGTCGGTTTGTGGTAGCACCGCATATTTAAAATTATTTAATATGCTACATATTTAAATTGCATTGCGTATTTTAATTTCAGTGACAGCAGTGAAGGAAGTCATGGAGAAAAAAAGAAACATTCTACCAATGACCATACTTTAATTCCATCACTCCAAATATTATAATTGTTACTTTAAAAGAAGAAATTAGGTTCTCATTTCTCTTCTATATTTCATTTATTGTAACTTTTTTTTTTTCAACTTTTGATCAATGCCCTTTGATTTTTATATATGTTATTATTTCAATAAAAAAAAAATTTAAAATTTTTAATTAACAAAAATATTTAACCATTTCTAATTACATATTTAGTTTAGAAACTGTTTGTACCATACTTGACTAATCCCGAAACTACTGAGCATCGGTCAACAGTATACCGTCAAGGACCCACAAGACTTTTCCTCCAACCAGGAGGCCAATCACAACGCGACATGTGTCGGTATCAGAGGCCAATCACATTACAACACGTGTTGATATCAGAGACCAATCACAACACGACATGTGTCAATGTCAGAACAAAACTAGAAACTCTCTTCTATAAAAGGGGATCATTCTCCCACAATAATCCCTAATGTCATTTGTACTAAACTATTCACTAGAACTCATTAAAAGAGAGCTTGAACCTATGTATTTGTGTAAACCCTTCATAACTAATGAAAACTCCTCTACTTCGTGGACGTAGCCAATCTGGGTGAACCACGTACATCTTGTGTTGTTTGCTTCCCTGTCTCTATTCATTTACATACTTATCCACACTAATGACCAGAGCAATCTAGCAAAGGTCACAAACTTGACATTTTCTGTTGTACCAAAGTCCTCGCCGATTTTGTGCATCAACATTTGGCGCCGTCTGTGGGAATCGCACTTATTCCTAGTCTCTCCAGCTTTGTCAAGCTGGTTTCCACCATTCGTACACTTTCTTTCGACCAGGCACCCCTTACCAACATGAGGAGTGAAGGAAGCCACAACACGCGAACGACACCTTCCTCACACTTAGTGCAAAGTA
The DNA here is from genome assembly GCF_963583255.1 of Pyrus communis. NCBI lineage: Eukaryota > Viridiplantae > Streptophyta > Magnoliopsida > Rosales > Rosaceae > Pyrus > Pyrus communis. The sequence goes on along the minus strand of NC_084811.1, from coordinate 11,357,563 downwards.
ATGAAAGAAAGAATGAAAGAAGTTTGCTCTTCAGGCTAAAGTCGATGAGCTAGAGGCTCAGAACAACAAGATAACGATAAAGAATGAGATCCTCTAGGAGTAGTATGAGAAGCTCTTTGGGATGCTCCATGAAGCTAAGCATACTCAAACACACGAACTCATCGCCCCCAGGGAAGTCAACCACCACCTGGGTGCCCCCCAACATGGGGGATCACCTACCTTCAACTTGGATATCCCTAATGGGGAACGAGTTACTCATCAAGGTGTTGATCAACATGAGACCTCTCTCGACCCAACTGCTTCGACCCGAAGCAGGAGAAGTGGAGGAAGACACCTTCTTGCAGAAGGAGTAGAAGGATCAAAAGCCATTTATCACGACTGTCGGGACTTCTTGAGGCAACGTTGAGAGAACTCTATCCACATAAACTTGAAGGTTAATGACCCAAGGGTTTCTGAAAGATTCAGTCCTCCCCTATGCCCCAAGCCAACTGCTAATCTAGGGAATGAGCGACATGTCCTAGGGACTCGGGGGCGTTTCGACAGGCTCGTTCTGGAAGTCAATACGGTGAGTCCAAAGAAAAATCTTATGCTCTTGATCAAGCTTTCTTACTTCCCAGAGGAGATGGAGACTTACGGAAGAAGGATCTAGCAGTACCTGACTCCACTCAGGACCCCCTTGTCCTACAACTCCTTGAGGAAGTAAACAAGTTGAAGGCCGAACGTCAGGTCGAATTACCTGACTGGAACTAACCTAGGTCTGGCCCTCTTACAAGGAGAATCCTCGACACCCCCTTCAAGCAAAGACAAAGTAGAAGCTTGGCTTACAACTCTACACTATGAGGGATGACCCGATTGAACACCTTAACCTCTTTGAGTTCACGATGGCATACCGGATGCACACTGACGAAGAGCGATGTCTTCTCTTCCCCTCCACCCTCTTTGGCGGAGCTTTGAATTGGTATTGCCGTCTTCCACCTGAGACGGTAAACTTATTTGAGGAACTGAGGAAACTGTTTGTCTTTCAACACATATTCCAGATAGATCGCTTGCATTCCGCAGATGACTTGTACACTATTTGCCAAAAGCCGGACGAGTCACTACAAAAGTATGCCGGCCGCTTCAGCCATGAATATTCTCGCTGCGCTGAGGCAGATGACAAGACCACCCTTAAAGCCTTCACGGCAGGACTACGCGACTGTTTCTTCAAGTACATGATCAATGCTATCACTTGGAAGACTTACTCTAAGGTGATGGCACATGCTTACAACCATGGCTCCGCCGAGGCAAAGACATATCAAGGGAAACTCCCTACAACCATCCCTTATCAGCAAATGGGGAGTGGAAGCCAGATCCAACTGAAAGAGAAGACCTTAACCTTCCAAACGGCAGTGACGCTTCCCCCTGCCCTACCTAATACCTCATTAAGTCAACATGCGTATCATTCTCAGGGCAAGAGGAAAGACTTCCATCCTCACTAGTCTCATTTTAATAAAAAGAGTAAGAGGCATTATTGCGATAACCAAGGGTATCACCATGATAATGCCCGCCCCCAGGCAGTCAATGCAGTGGGCCACACACATGTCAAAAAAGGTTTTACCCCAAGGTATGAGACATACACACCTTTTAATGCCACATGCACGACCATTTACCCCAGTATAGCTCACTTGATACCAAAGCCGAGGCCGAGGGAGCCAGATTACAAGTCCACGAAGAACACAGGCATGTTTTGTGGTTACCATGAGTATAATGGCCATGACGGCGAGAAATGTATCACCCTCTGTGATCATATTGAAGCTTTGGCACGTGAAGGAAAAATTGATCAATTCCTTCTTCACCCTCCAAAGGATAACCGCAACCAACGCCAAGTGAATATGATATATTCCATAAGCGGTGGCACACCCATATCTGAATCTTCCAACAGGGCCATGAAAAACAATGAACGAACTTTGAGGCCTGGCCACCAAGTGTTTCATATGGAAGACATCAGGGGACACAAGTATCAAATGCCTAACTGGGATCCAATATGTTTCTACCTTGAGGAAGAAAGAGGTATCATCTATCCTCACAACGACCCACTGATTGTGGAGGCACACATAGCCAACTTTGATGTACGACGAATCTTGGTAGACATAGAAGCGTCGGTCAATATCATGTTTGCAGAAGCTTTCAGAACACTTAATGTAGCTGAACACTTGCTCGATCACTCAGTCTTTCTTCTGATAAGCTTCTCCGGTGACATCGTGAAACCTTTAGGGAGCATACACTTACCCTTCACCATTGGTACATGCCCTTACACAGCCACCATCACCACTAACTTCTTGGTGGTTGACTGCCCAACGACATATAATGTCATTTTCGGGCGCACATTCATCAATGATCTTAAGGCCATAGTATCTACACATATGTTGTTGATGAAATTTCCAACCTCCCATGGCAACTGTTACATCAGAGGAGATCAACTTAGTGCACGATCATGTTACAACACTTCAGTCAAGCAATAACACTTGCATATACCCAAAGAAACACTTTCCATACATGACCAAGTTATAAAGACCAGCTTGGACAAAGCGAACTTGGATCTTCAAGGTGGTAACAGTTAACCCGACGATCCTCGAGATGACTCTTTCACCCAGCAAGCACAACCTGCGGAAGAGTTGGAGAAGGTCTCTATCTCAAAAGATTATCCGGACCGCATAGTGAAGATTGAAACCACTTTGTTACCACCTATTCGGTTGGCATTAATCTCTTTTTTGCAAGAGAACACTGAAGTCTTCGCCTGGTTATACGAAGACATGCCAAGCATCTCTCCCGATATCGTCTGTCATCGCTTGAGTATTGATCCCAAGACCAAGCCGGTGAGACAAAAGCAAAGATCTTATGATGCTGAACGATACGAGGCAATGAAGGCAGAAGTTGAAAAACTCAAAAGCATAGGCTTTATCCGTGAAGTCAATTATCCAACGTATGTAGCAAATGTGGACTGATTTTATCCAATGAAATTCGACTTCTCGAAGTTCGGGGAGCAGTGCCTCTTCAATTTCTGAGCAGGTAATCTTGTTGAGGATATGGTTCTCGAGATTCGGAGAGCGGTGCCTCTTCGATTTCTGGGCAAGCAATCCTGTTGGGAGTGTTTTCTCAGATGTGTAGAAAGGTTGGGCATTTTTGCAAGTCTGCTTTGCCACGGAGCACAAAGGTTGACACACATAAGGATTTTCTAATAATCAAGCAGTTGTGCTATTCATTTATCCTTGTGGGTAATAGTAGGGTAACTGGGCCTTCAACATTTACCTGTCTTAACTTTGTCAGAGTTCTTTGGCAAAGTTGTCCTTGGTATCCGAGGAACTGATGTCGCGTGTGGAGATTGCTAATAAATTTTAACCCAGGAAATCCGCTTCTCGAAATTTGGAGAGTAGTGCCTCTTCGATTTTCGAACAAGCAGCCCTCTTGAAGATCTGTCTCTTTCTTTTATAGGAGCACCAATTAAGTTCAAGGAGTCCGTTCTGAAAGTTATTGCTTGTAGGAATTTTTTCCTTGTCTTCGTACTTCTAAGACTTACTGTACTTCATTTTTTTCTTCATCTTTTCTGAGAATGTCTGGCCCCTCCGACCGTCGTTTGGACTTGAATGCTGTAGAAGAGGTAACTATGTCTCCTCAAGATAACATATGGCGCCCATCCTTCTTATCTCCTACTGGTCCCCTTACTATTGGGGACTCTGTGATGAAGAATGATATGACCGCTGCGGTGGTGGTCAAGAATCTTCTTACTCCCAAAGACAACAGACTACTTTCCAAACGATCCGATGAGTTAGCTGTTAAGGATTCTCTGGCTTTCAGTGTTCAATGTGCAGGTTTTGTGTCTAATATGGTCCAACGCCTATTTGCTCGAACCCGCCAAGTTAAATCGTTGGCGGCTGAAGTGATAAGTCTCAAACAGGAGATCACGGGGCTTAAGCACGAGAATAGACAGTTGCACATGCTCGCACATAGCTATGCTACAACCATGAAGAGAAAGCTTGACTAGTTACAGGAATCCAAGGGTCAAATTTTAAATGATAATCAGAGGTTTGTGAGTTTGTTCGAAAGACGTTTGTTGCCTTCGTCCTCTGGGGCTGTACCGCATGCTGAAGCTCCAAATGATCAACCTCTGGTGCCTCATCTTTCTGGGGTTCTGCCCAGTACTAAGGCTCCAAATAATCACCCTCCGGTGCCTCCTATTCTTGGGACTTTACCGAGTGTTGAGACTTCTCCTGAGCAGCCTTTGTGAAGGCGCCCTCCTGTTTGTTTGTTTTGATTCATGTGTATGCACGTATTTGTAATTTATCGAAGATATCAATAAATAAGTTTTACTTCATTTGCCGTGTTGTGTTAAATACACTAAGGTATCATTCACTAAGTTCTTTGAATTTTTTATTTTGTTGAAGTTTACATGTTGAAACTTCGTGGGTGGACCCTGTAGGTTGAAGTAGTGCTCCCTTAATTTCTTGAGTGAGGAAAACTTCTCGGTTGGGGACTTGAAAAATCCAAGGTACTGAGTAGTCGTGAAATTTCTGAGTACCAAGGTGTAGTGGTATATGGTAGGAGTCCCCCAAGTCTCCGGTCGAGGGAGTTGACGAGGGAGGTGTCTTGCTAGTAGGCAATTTTCCAAACAAAACTTCACCATTTTCCTTTCTAGGTGGTTGCCTAGAACTCCTCATTCATATATATTTGGTATGAAAGTTGTTAGGTCCAAAGAAGGGGAGGCCTATGCTTTTTTTTTTTTTTTTTTTTTTTTTTTTGAATTTTTGAAAATTTATTTATTATTATTTTTATTTTTTAATGGGTGAAGTTTTGATGTTGAAGTTTTGTAGGTGAAGTTTTGTTGTTGAAGCTTTTGTGTTGAAGCTTTGGTGTTGAAGTTTTGTAGGTGAAGCTTTTGTGTTGAAGCTTTGTAGGTGAAGCTATTGTGTTGAAACTTTGTAGGTGAAGCTTTTGTGTTGAAGCTTTGTTGGGCACCATAAATTGATTTTGCTTCACACTATCTTGATCAAGATTGTGTGAAGCTTTTGAGAATTGTAGTTGCTCTCCATTGATGAAGCTTTGTTTGATGTTTAAACTTTGTAGGTGAAGCTTTTGTGTTAAAACTTTGTTGGGCACCATAAATTGATTTTGCTTCACACTATCTTGATCAAGAGTGTGTGGAGCTTTTGAGAATTGTAGTTGCTCTCCATTGATGAAGCTTTGTTTGATGTTGAAACTTTGTAGGTGAAGCTTTTGTGTTAAAGCTTTGTTGGGCACTATAAATTGATTTTGCTTCACACTATCTTGATCAAGAGTGTGTGAAGCTTCTGAGATTGTAGTTGCCCTTCACTTGTTGAAGCTTTTGTTGGCACCATAAATTGATTTTGCTTCACACTATCTTGATCAAGAGTGTGTGAGGCTTTTGACATTTGTTGTTGCCCTTCACTTGTTGAAGCTTTTGTTGACACCATAAGTTGGTTGTGCTTCACACTATCTTGATCAAGAGTGTGTGAAGCTTTTGAGAATTGTTGTTGTCTTTCATTAATGAAGTTGTTGCGTTCCCTTTTTTTTTTTTTTTTTTTTTTTTTTTTTTTTTTTTTTTGAATTTTCGAAATTTTTATTTTTTATTTCTTATTTTTTGAATTTTCGAAAATTTATTTATATTATTTTTTTAATGGGTGAAGTCTTGACGTTGAAGTTTTGTAGGTGAAGCTTTGGTGTTGAAGTTTTTGTGTTGAAGCTTTGGTGTTGAAGTTTTTGTGTTGAAGCTTTGGTGTTGAAGCTTTTGTGTTGAAACTTTGTAGGTGAAGCTCTTGTGTTGAAACTTTGTAGGTGAAGCTTTTGTGTTGAAGCTTTGTTGGGCACCATAAATTGATTTTGCTTCACACTATCTTGATCAAGATTGTGTGAAGCTTTTGAGAATTGTAGTTGCTCTCCATTGATGAAGCTTTGTTTGATGTTTAAACTTTGTAGGTGAAGCTTTTGTGTTAAAGCTTTGTTGGGCACCATAAATTGATTTTGCTTCACACTATCTTGATCAAGAGTGTGTGAAGCTTTTGAGAATTGTAGTTGCTCTCCATTGGTGAAGCTTTGTTTGATGTTGAAACTTTGTAGGTGAAGCTTTTGTGTTAAAGCTTTGTTGGGCACCATAAATTGATTTTGCTCCACACTATCTTGATCAAGAGTGTGTGAAGCTTTTGAGATTGTAGTTGCCCTTCACTTGTTGAAGCTTTTGTTGGCACCATAAATTGATTTTGCTTCACACAATCTTGATCAAGAGTGTGTGAAGCTTTTGAGATTGTAGTTGTCCTTCACTTGTTGAAGCTTTTGTTGGCACCATAAATTGATTTTGTTTCACACTATCTTGATCAAGAGTGTGTGAAGCTTTTGACATTTGTTGTTGCCCTTCACTTGTTGAAGCTTTTGTTGGCACCATAAGTTGGTTTTGCTTCACACTATCTTGATCAAGAGTGTGTGAAGCTTTTGAGAATTGTTGTTGTCTTCCATTGATGAAGTTGTTGCGTTCCTTTTTTTTTTTTTTTTTTTTTTTTTTTTTTTTTTTGAATTTTCGTTTTTTGTTTTTTTGTTTTTAGAGAATGGGGGGAACAGAAATTTGAAGTTTGAAATTCCCTAGCTTGTGGAAGTTTGAAGACTTTCCATGTGGGACTTTCTCATGGTTTGAATTTGAATTTTGAATTTGTTTGGTTTTGTTGAACTTATATAAGAAGGATAAGTCTTCACTCTTGAACTTGCCTTCATTTGCTTATTTTGTAGTAATTTTGGAAGATAGAGTGTTCTCTAGTTGAGAAGGATTCCGGCATTGCTTTGCATCATCTTCAGGTTGGTAATCTTCTCCACTCGATCGCATGCTTTCATTCTAGTTGAATTGTTTAAGTGTTCATGTAGTTGTTTAAGAATATGGTGAACTGGTTGAGCTTTTTCTTCATGCCCTAGGAACTTCCTTATGTTTCGATCTTTC